>NW_028254401.1:0-54499 GCF_964263255.1 Lissotriton vulgaris | reverse complement strand
TACTCACTCTGAGTTCTCAAAAAGGGTTTCTTCACCCCCGGGAAGTTAATTAAATACCATTTGGAGGCATTTAATGTTCGAGCAAAAAACGGCTGATTTTCGACAAAAGAGATAACACCCCCCCATTACGTCATGCTTCAGAAATGTGGAAAATGGTCCGTTTTCAAATGTTTTATTTTTGAACGTCAGTTCACATTTGTAGGTGGATCATCAGTGTTAGAGCTAAAATTAGCATGTTTAAAGTGATTTTCATGCTTCCAGGGGCCCAAAACACAAGATTTATGGAATGGTTAAAAGTGCATGAAAATGGCCAATTTACTCACTCTGAGTTCTCAAAAAGGGTTTCTTCACCCCGGGAAGTTAATTAAATACCATTTGGAGGCATTTAATGTTCGAGCAAAAACGTCTGATTTTCGACAAAAGAGATAACACCCCCCCATTACGTCATGCTTCAGAAATGTGGAAAATGGTCCGTTTTCAAATGTTTTATTTTTGAACGTCAGTTCACATTTGTAGGTGGATCATCAGTGTTAGAGCTAAAATTAGCATGTTTAAAGTGATTTTCATGCTTCCAGGGGCCCAAAACACAAGATTTATGGAATGGTTAAAAGTGCATGAAAATGGCCAATTTACTCACTCTGAGTTCTCAAAAAGGGTTTCTTCACCCCGGGAAGTTAATTAAATACCATTTGGAGGCATTTAATGTTCGAGCAAAAACGGCTGATTTTCGACAAAAGAGATAACACCCCCCCATTACGTCATGCTTCAGAAATGTGGAAAATGGTCCGTTTTCAAATGTTTTATTTTTGAACGTCAGTTCACATTTGTAGGTGGATCATCAGTGTTAGAGCTAAAATTAGCATGTTTAAAGTGATTTTCATGCTTCCAGGGGCTCGGGAAGTTAATTAAATACCATTTGGAGGCATTTAATGTTCGAGCAAAAACGGCTGATTTTCGACAAAAGAGATAACACCCCCCCATTACGTCATGCTTCAGAAATGTGGAAAATGGTCCGTTTTCAAATGTTTTATTTTTGAACGTCAGTTCACATTTGTAGGTGGATCATCAGTGTTAGAGCTAAAATTAGCATGTTTAAAGTGATTTTCATGCTTCCAGGGGCCCAAAACACAAGATTTATGGAATGGTTAAAAGTGCATGAAAATGGCCAATTTACTCACTCTGAGTTCTCAAAAAGGGTTTCTTCACCCCGGGAAGTTAATTAAATACCATTTGGAGGCATTTAATGTTCGAGCAAAAACGGCTGATTTTCGACAAAAGAGATAACACCCCCCCATTACGTCATGCTTCAGAAATGTGGAAAATGGTCCGTTTTCAAATGTTTTATTTTTGAACGTCAGTTCACATTTGTAGGTGGATCATCAGTGTTAGAGCTAAAATTAGCATGTTTAAAGTGATTTTCATGCTTCCAGGGGCTCGGGAAGTTAATTAAATACCATTTGGAGGCATTTAATGTTCGAGCAAAAACGGCTGATTTTCGACAAAAGAGATAACACCCCCCCATTACGTCATGCTTCAGAAATGTGGAAAATGGTCCGTTTTCAAATGTTTTATTTTTGAACGTCAGTTCACATTTGTAGGTGGATCATCAGTGTTAGAGCTAAAATTAGCATGTTTAAAGTGATTTTCATGCTTCCAGGGGCTCGGGAAGTTAATTAAATACCATTTGGAGGCATTTAATGTTCGAGCAAAAACGGCTGATTTTCGACAAAAGAGATAACACCCCCCCATTACGTCATGCTTCAGAAATGTGGAAAATGGTCCGTTTTCAAATGTTTTATTTTTGAACGTCAGTTCACATTTGTAGGTGGATCATCAGTGTTAGAGCTAAAATTAGCATGTTTAAAGTGATTTTCATGCTTCCAGGGGCTCGGGAAGTTAATTAAATACCATTTGGAGGCATTTAATGTTCGAGCAAAAACGGCTGATTTTCGACAAAAGAGATAACACCCCCCCATTACGTCATGCTTCAGAAATGTGGAAAATGGTCCGTTTTCAAATGTTTTATTTTTGAACGTCAGTTCACATTTGTAGGTGGATCATCAGTGTTAGAGCTAAAATTAGCATGTTTAAAGTGATTTTCATGCTTCCAGGGGCTCGGGAAGTTAATTAAATACCATTTGGAGGCATTTAATGTTCGAGCAAAAACGGCTGATTTTCGACAAAAGAGATAACACCCCTCCATTACGTCATGCTTCAGAAATGTGGAAAATGGTCCGTTTTCAAATGTTTTATTTTTGAACGTCAGTTCACATTTGTAGGTGGATCATCAGTGTTAGAGCTAAAATTAGCATGTTTAAAGTGATTTTCATGCTTCCAGGGGCCCAAAACACAAGATTTATGGAATGGTTAAAAGTGCATGAAAATGGCCAATTTACTCACTCTGAGTTCTCAAAAAGGGTTTCTTCACCCCGGGAAGTTAATTAAATACCATTTGGAGGCATTTAATGTTCGAGCAAAAACGGCTGATTTTCGACAAAAGAGATAACACCCCCCCATTACGTCATGCTTCAGAAATGTGGAAAATGGTCCGTTTTCAAATGTTTTATTTTTGAACGTCAGTTCACATTTGTAGGTGGATCATCAGTGTTAGAGCTAAAATTAGCATGTTTAAAGTGATTTTCATGCTTCCAGGGGCTCGGGAAGTTAATTAAATACCATTTGGAGGCATTTAATGTTCGAGCAAAAACGGCTGATTTTCGACAAAAGAGATAACACCCCCCCATTACGTCATGCTTCAGAAATGTGGAAAATGGTCCGTTTTCAAATGTTTTATTTTTGAACGTCAGTTCACATTTGTAGGTGGATCATCAGTGTTAGAGCTAAAATTAGCATGTTTAAAGTGATTTTCATGCTTCCAGGGGCCCAAAACACAAGATTTATGGAATGGTTAAAAGTGCATGAAAATGGCCAATTTACTCACTCTGAGTTCTCAAAAGGGTTTCTTCACCCCGGGAAGTTAATTAAATACCATTTGGAGGCATTTAATGTTCGAGCAAAAACGGCTGATTTTCGACAAAAGAGATAACACCCCCCCATTACGTCATGCTTCAGAAATGTGGAAAATGGTCCGTTTTCAAATGTTTTATTTTTGAACGTCAGTTCACATTTGTAGGTGGATCATCAGTGTTAGAGCTAAAATTAGCATGTTTAAAGTGATTTTCATGCTTCCAGGGGCTCGGGAAGTTAATTAAATACCATTTGGAGGCATTTAATGTTCGAGCAAAAACGGCTGATTTTCGACAAAAGAGATAACACCCCCCCATTACGTCATGCTTCAGAAATGTGGAAAATGGTCCGTTTTCAAATGTTTTATTTTTGAACGTCAGTTCACATTTGTAGGTGGATCATCAGTGTTAGAGCTTAAATTAGCATGTTTAAAGTGATTTTCATGCTTCCAGGGGCTCGGGAAGTTAATTAAATACCATTTGGAGGCATTTAATGTTCGAGCAAAAACGGCTGATTTTCGACAAAAGAGATAACACCCCCCCATTACGTCATGCTTCAGAAATGTGGAAAATGGTCCGTTTTCAAATGTTTTATTTTTGAACGTCAGTTCACATTTGTAGGTGGATCATCAGTGTTAGAGCTAAAATTAGCATGTTTAAAGTGATTTTCATGCTTCCAGGGGCCCAAAACACAAGATTTATGGAATGGTTAAAAGTGCATGAAAATGGCCAATTTACTCACTCTGAGTTCTCAAAAAGGGTTTCTTCACCCCGGGAAGTTAATTAAATACCATTTGGAGGCATTTAATGTTCGAGCAAAAACGGCTGATTTTCGACAAAAGAGATAACAACCCCCCATTACGTCATGCTTCAGAAATGTGGAAAATGGTCCGTTTTCAAATGTTTTATTTTTGAACGTCAGTTCACATTTGTAGGTGGATCATCAGTGTTAGAGCTAAAATTAGCATGTTTAAAGTGATTTTCATGCTTCCAGGGGCTCGGGAAGTTAATTAAATACCATTTGGAGGCATTTAATGTTCGAGCAAAAACGGCTGATTTTCGACAAAAGAGATAACACCCCCCCATTACGTCATGCTTCAGAAATGTGGAAAATGGTCCGTTTTCAAATGTTTTATTTTTGAACGTCAGTTCACATTTGTAGGTGGATCATCAGTGTTAGAGCTAAAATTAGCATGTTTAAAGTGATTTTCATGCTTCCAGGGGCCCAAAACACAAGATTTATGGAATGGTTAAAAGTGCATGAAAATGGCCAATTTACTCACTCTGAGTTCTCAAAAAGGGTTTCTTCACCCCGGGAAGTTAATTAAATACCATATGGAGGCATTTAATGTTCGAGCAAAAACGGCTGATTTTCGACAAAAGAGATAACACCCCCCCATTACGTCATGCTTCAGAAATGTGGAAAATGGTCCGTTTTCAAATGTTTTATTTTTGAACGTCAGTTCACATTTGTAGGTGGATCATCAGTGTTAGAGCTAAAATTAGCATGTTTAAAGTGATTTTCATGCTTCCAGGGGCTCGGGAAGTTAATTAAATACCATTTGGAGGCATTTAATGTTCGAGCAAAAACGGCTGATTTTCGACAAAAGAGATAACACCCCCCCATTACGTCATGCTTCAGAAATGTGGAAAATGGTCCGTTTTCAAATGTTTTATTTTTGAACGTCAGTTCACATTTGTAGGTGGATCATCAGTGTTAGAGCTAAAATTAGCATGTTTAAAGTGATTTTCATGCTTCCCAGGGGCCCAAAACACAAGATTTATGGAATGGTTAAAAGTGCATGAAAATGGCCAATTTACTCACTCTGAGTTCTCAAAAAGGGTTTCTTCACCCCGGGAAGTTAATTAAATACCATTTGGAGGCATTTAATGTTCGAGCAAAAACGGCTGATTTTCGACAAAAGAGATAACACCGCCCCATTACGTCATGCTTCAGAAATGTGGAAAATGGTCCGTTTTCAAATGTTTTATTTTTGAACGTCAGTTCACATTTGTAGGTGGATCATCAGTGTTAGAGCTAAAATTAGCATGTTTAAAGTGATTTTCATGCTTCCAGGGGCTCGGGAAGTTAATTAAATACCATTTGGAGGCATTTAATGTTCGAGCAAAAACGGCTGATTTTCGACAAAAGAGATAACACCCCCCCATTACGTCATGCTTCAGAAATGTGGAAAATGGTCCGTTTTCAAATGTTTTATTTTTGAACGTCAGTTCACATTTGTAGGTGGATCATCAGTGTTAGAGCTAAAATTAGCATGTTTAAAGTGATTTTCATGCTTCCAGGGGCTCGGGAAGTTAATTAAATACCATTTGGAGGCATTTAATGTTCGAGCAAAAACGGCTGATTTTCGACAAAAGAGATAACACCCCCCCATTACGTCATGCTTCAGAAATGTGGAAAATGGTCAGTTTTCAAATGTTTTATTTTTGAACGTCAGTTCACATTTGTAGGTGGATCATCAGTGTTAGAGCTAAAATTAGCATGTTTAAAGTGATTTTCATGCTTCCAGGGGCCCAAAACACAAGATTTATGGAATGGTTAAAAGTGCATGAAAATGGCCAATTTACTCACTCTGAGTTCTCAAAAAGGGTTTCTTCACCCCGGGAAGTTAATTAAATACCATTTGGAGGCATTTAATGTTCGAGCAAAAACGGCTGATTTTCGACAAAAGAGATAACACCCCCCCATTACGTCATGCTTCAGAAATGTGGAAAATGGTCCGTTTTCAAATGTTTTATTTTTGAACGTCAGTTCACATTTGTAGGTGGATCATCAGTGTTAGAGCTAAAATTAGCATGTTTAAAGTGATTTTCATGCTTCCAGGGGCTCGGGAAGTTAATTAAATACCATTTGGAGGCATTTAATGTTCGAGCAAAAACGGCTGATTTTCGACAAAAGAGATAACACCCCCCCATTACGTCATGCTTCAGAAATGTGGAAAATGGTCCGTTTTCAAATGTTTTATTTTTGAACGTCAGTTCACATTTGTAGGTGGATCATCAGTGTTAGAGCTAAAATTAGCATGTTTAAAGTGATTTTCATGCTTCCAGGGGCTCGGGAAGTTAATTAAATACCATTTGGAGGCATTTAATGTTCGAGCAAAAACGGCTGATTTTCGACAAAAGAGATAACACCCCCCCATTACGTCATGCTTCAGAAATGTGGAAAATGGTCCGTTTTCAAATGTTTTATTTTTGAACGTCAGTTCACATTTGTAGGTGGATCATCAGTGTTAGAGCTAAAATTAGCATGTTTAAAGTGATTTTCATGCTTCCAGGGGCTCGGGAAGTTAATTAAATACCATTTGGAGGCATTTAATGTTCGAGCAAAAACGGCTGATTTTCGACAAAAGAGATAACACCCCCCCATTACGTCATGCTTCAGAAATGTGGAAAATGGTCCGTTTTCAAATGTTTTATTTTTGAACGTCAGTTCACATTTGTAGGTGGATCATCAGTGTTAGAGCTAAAATTAGCATGTTTAAAGTGATTTTCATGCTTCCAGGGGCCCAAAACACAAGATTTATGGAATGGTTAAAAGTGCATGAAAATGGCCAATTTACTCACTCTGAGTTCTCAAAAAGGGTTTCTTCACCCCGGGAAGTTAATTAAATACCATTTGGAGGCATTTAATGTTCGAGCAAAAACGGCTGATTTTCGACAAAAGAGATAACACCCCCCCATTACGTCATGCTTCAGAAATGTGGAAAATGGTCCGTTTTCAAATGTTTTATTTTTGAACGTCAGTTCACATTTGTAGGTGGACCATCAGTGTTAGAGCTAAAATTAGCATGTTTAAAGTGATTTTCATGCTTCCAGGGGCTCGGGAAGTTAATTAAATACCATTTGGAGGCATTTAATGTTCGAGCAAAAACGGCTGATTTTCGACAAAAGAGATAACACCCCCCCATTACGTCATGCTTCAGAAATGTGGAAAATGGTCCGTTTTCAAATGTTTTATTTTTGAACGTCAGTTCACATTTGTAGGTGGATCATCAGTGTTAGAGCTAAAATTAGCATGTTTAAAGTGATTTTCATGCTTCCAGGGGCCCAAAACACAAGATTTATGGAATGGTTAAAAGTGCATGAAAATGGCCAATTTACTCACTCTGAGTTCTCAAAAAGGGTTTCTTCACCCCGGGAAGTTAATTAAATACCATTTGGAGGCATTTAATGTTCGAGCAAAAACGGCTGATTTTCGACAAAAGAGATAACACCCCCCCCATTACGTCATGCTTCAGAAATGTGGAAAATGGTCCGTTTTCAAATGTTTTATTTTTGAACGTCAGTTCACATTTGTAGGTGGATCATCAGTGTTAGAGCTAAAATTAGCATGTTTAAAGTGATTTTCATGCTTCCAGGGGCTCGGGAAGTTAATTAAATACCATTTGGAGGCATTTAATGTTCGAGCAAAAACGGCTGATTTTCGACAAAAGAGATAACACCCCCCCATTACGTCATGCTTCAGAAATGTGGAAAATGGTCCGTTTTCAAATGTTTTATTTTTGAACGTCAGTTCACATTTGTAGGTGGATCATCAGTGTTAGAGCTAAAATTAGCATGTTTAAAGTGATTTTCATGCTTCCAGGGGCTCGGGAAGTTAATTAAATACCATTTGGAGGCATTTAATGTTCGAGCAAAAACGGCTGATTTTCGACAAAAGAGATAACACCCCCCCATTACGTCATGCTTCAGAAATGTGGAAAATGGTCCGTTTTCAAATGTTTTATTTTTGAACGTCAGTTCACATTTGTAGGTGGATCATCAGTGTTAGAGCTAAAATTAGCATGTTTAAAGTGATTTTCATGCTTCCAGGGGCCCAAAACACAAGATTTATGGAATGGTTAAAAGTGCATGAAAATGGCCAATTTACTCACTCTGAGTTCTCAAAAAGGGTTTCTTCACCCCGGGAAGTTAATTAAATACCATTTGGAGGCATTTAATGTTCGAGCAAAAACGGCTGATTTTCGACAAAAGAGATAACACCCCCCATTACGTAATGCTTCAGAAATGTGGAAAATGGTCCGTTTTCAAATGTTTTATTTTTGAACGTCAGTTCACATTTGTAGGTGGATCATCAGTGTTAGAGCTAAAATTAGCATGTTTAAAGTGATTTTCATGCTTCCAGGGGCTCGGGAAGTTAATTAAATACCATTTGGAGGCATTTAATGTTCGAGCAAAAACGGCTGATTTTCGACAAAAGAGATAACACCCCCCCATTACGTCATGCTTCAGAAATGTGGAAAATGGTCCGTTTTCAAATGTTTTATTTTTGAACGTCAGTTCACATTTGTAGGTGGATCATCAGTGTTAGAGCTAAAATTAGCATGTTTAAAGTGATTTTCATGCTTCCAGGGGCTCGGGAAGTTAATTAAATACCATTTGGAGGCATTTAATGTTCGAGCAAAAACGGCTGATTTTCGACAAAAGAGATAACACCCCCCCATTACGTCATGCTTCAGAAATGTGGAAAATGGTCCGTTTTCAAATGTTTTATTTTTGAACGTCAGTTCACATTTGTAGGTGGATCATCAGTGTTAGAGCTAAAATTAGCATGTTTAAAGTGATTTTCATGCTTCCAGGGGCCCAAAACACAAGATTTATGGAATGGTTAAAAGTGCATGAAAATGGCCAATTTACTCACTCTGAGTTCTCAAAAAGGGTTTCTTCACCCCGGGAAGTTAATTAAATACCATTTGGAGGCATTTAATGTTCGAGCAAAAACGGCTGATTTTCGACAAAAGAGATAACACCCCCCCATTACGTCATGCTTCAGAAATGTGGAAAATGGTCCGTTTTCAAATGTTTTATTTTTGAACGTCAGTTCACATTTGTAGGTGGATCATCAGTGTTAGAGCTAAAATTAGCATGTTTAAAGTGATTTTCATGCTTCCAGGGGCTCGGGAAGTTAATTAAATACCATTTGGAGGCATTTAATGTTCGAGCAAAAACGGCTGATTTTCGACAAAAGAGATAACACCCCCCCATTACGTCATGCTTCAGAAATGTGGAAAATGGTCCGTTTTCAAATGTTTTATTTTTGAACGTCAGTTCACATTTGTAGGTGGATCATCAGTGTTAGAGCTAAAATTAGCATGTTTAAAGTGATTTTCATGCTTCCAGGGGCTCGGGAAGTTAATTAAATACCATTTGGAGGCATTTAATGTTCGAGCAAAAACGGCTGATTTTCGACAAAAGAGATAACACCCCCCCATTACGTCAAGCTTCAGAAATGTGGAAAATGGTCCGTTTTCAAATGTTTTATTTTTGAACGTCAGTTCACATTTGTAGGTGGATCATCAGTGTTAGAGCTAAAATTAGCATGTTTAAAGTGATTTTCATGCTTCCAGGGGCTCGGGAAGTTAATTAAATACCATTTGGAGGCATTTAATGTTCGAGCAAAAACGGCTGATTTTCGACAAAAGAGATAACACCCCCCCATTACGTCATGCTTCAGAAATGTGGAAAATGGTCCGTTTTCAAATGTTTTATTTTTGAACGTCAGTTCACATTTGTAGGTGGATCATCAGTGTTAGAGCTAAAATTAGCATGTTTAAAGTGATTTTCATGCTTCCAGGGGCTCGGGAAGTTAATTAAATACCATTTGGAGGCATTTAATGTTCGAGCAAAAACGGCTGATTTTCGACAAAAGAGATAACACCCCCCCATTACGTCATGCTTCAGAAATGTGGAAAATGGTCCGTTTTCAAATGTTTTATTTTTGAACGTCAGTTCACATTTGTAGGTGGATCATCAGTGTTAGAGCTAAAATTAGCATGTTTAAAGTGATTTTCATGCTTCCAGGGGCTCGGGAAGTTAATTAAATACCATTTGGAGGCATTTAATGTTCGAGCAAAAACGGCAGATTTTCGACAAAAGAGATAACACCCCCCCATTACGTCATGCTTCAGAAATGTGGAAAATGGTCCGTTTTCAAATGTTTTATTTTTGAACGTCAGTTCACATTTGTAGGTGGATCATCAGTGTTAGAGCTAAAATTAGCATGTTTAAAGTGATTTTCATGCTTCCAGGGGCTCGGGAAGTTAATTAAATACCATTTGGAGGCATTTAATGTTCGAGCAAAAACGGCTGATTTTCGACAAAAGAGATAACACCCCCCCATTACGTCATGCTTCAGAAATGTGGAAAATGGTCCGTTTTCAAATGTTTTATTTTTGAACGTCAGTTCACATTTGTAGGTGGATCATCAGTGTTAGAGCTAAAATTAGCATGTTTAAAGTGATTTTCATGCTTCCAGGGGCTCGGGAAGTTAATTAAATACCATTTGGAGGCATTTAATGTTCGAGCAAAAACGGCTGATTTTCGACAAAAGAGATAACACCCCCCCATTACGTCATGCTTCAGAAATGTGGAAAATGGTCCGTTTTCAAATGTTTTATTTTTGAACGTCAGTTCACATTTGTAGGTGGATCATCAGTGTTAGAGCTAAAATTAGCATGTTTAAAGTGATTTTCATGCTTCCAGGGGCTCGGGAAGTTAATTAAATACCATTTGGAGGCATTTAATGTTCGAGCAAAAACGGCTGATTTTCGACAAAAGAGATAACACCCCCCCATTACGTCATGCTTCAGAAATGTGGAAAATGGTCCGTTTTCAAATGTTTTATTTTTGAACGTCAGTTCACATTTGTAGGTGGATCATCAGTGTTAGAGCTAAAATTAGCATGTTTAAAGTGATTTTCATGCTTCCAGGGGCCCAAAACACAAGATTTATGGAATGGTTAAAAGTGCATGAAAATGGCCAATTTACTCACTCTGAGTTCTCAAAAAGGGTTTCTTCACCCCGGGAAGTTAATTAAATACCATTTGGAGGCATTTAATGTTCGAGCAAAAACGGCTGATTTTCGACAAAAGAGATAACACCCCCCCATTACGTCATGCTTCAGAAATGTGGAAAATGGTCCGTTTTCAAATGTTTTATTTTTGAACGTCAGTTCACATTTGTAGGTGGATCATCAGTGTTAGAGCTAAAATTAGCATGTTTAAAGTGATTTTCATGCTTCCAGGGGCTCGGGAAGTTAATTAAATACCATTTGGAGGCATTTAATGTTCGAGCAAAAACGGCTGATTTTCGACAAAAGAGATAACACCCCCCCATTACGTCATTCTTCAGAAATGTGGAAAATGGTCCGTTTTCAAATGTTTTATTTTTGAACGTCAGTTCACATTTGTAGGTGGATCATCAGTGTTAGAGCTAAAATTAGCATGTTTAAAGTGATTTTCATGCTTCCAGGGGCTCGGGAAGTTAATTAAATACCATTTGGAGGCATTTAATGTTCGAGCAAAAACGGCTGATTTTCGACAAAAGAGATAACACCCCCCCATTACGTCAAGCTTCAGAAATGTGGAAAATGGTCCGTTTTCAAATGTTTTATTTTTGAACGTCAGTTCACATTTGTAGGTGGATCATCAGTGTTAGAGCTAAAATTAGCATGTTTAAAGTGATTTTCATGCTTCCAGGGGCTCGGGAAGTTAATTAAATACCATTTGGAGGCATTTAATGTTCGAGCAAAAACGGCTGATTTTCGACAAAAGAGATAACACCCCCCCATTACGTCATGCTTCAGAAATGTGGAAAATGGTCCGTTTTCAAATGTTTTATTTTTGAACGTCAGTTCACATTTGTAGGTGGATCATCAGTGTTAGAGCTAAAATTAGCATGTTTAAAGTGATTTTCATGCTTCCAGGGGCTCGGGAAGTTAATTAAATACCATTTGGAGGCATTTAATGTTCGAGCAAAAACGGCTGATTTTCGACAAAAGAGATAACACCCCCCCATTACGTCATGCTTCAGAAATGTGGAAAATGGTCCGTTTTCAAATGTTTTATTTTTGAACGTCAGTTCACATTTGTAGGTGGATCATCAGTGTTAGAGCTAAAATTAGCATGTTTAAAGTGATTTTCATGCTTCCAGGGGCTCGGGAAGTTAATTAAATACCATTTGGAGGCATTTAATGTTCGAGCAAAAACGGCTGATTTTCGACAAAAGAGATAACACCCCCCCCATTACGTCATGCTTCAGAAATGTGGAAAATGGTCCGTTTTCAAATGTTTTATTTTTGAACGTCAGTTCACATTTGTAGGTGGATCATCAGTGTTAGAGCTAAAATTAGCATGTTTAAAGTGATTTTCATGCTTCCAGGGGCCCAAAACACAAGATTTATGGAATGGTTAAAAGTGCATGAAAATGGCCAATTTACTCACTCTGAGTTCTCAAAAAGGGTTTCTTCACCCCGGGAAGTTAATTAAATACCATTTGGAGGCATTTAATGTTCGAGCAAAAACGGCTGATTTTCGACAAAAGAGATAACACCCCCCCATTACGTCATGCTTCAGAAATGTGGAAAATGGTCCGTTTTCAAATGTTTTATTTTTGAACGTCAGTTCACATTTGTAGGTGGATCATCAGTGTTAGAGCTAAAATTAGCATGTTTAAAGTGATTTTCATGCTTCCAGGGGCTCGGGAAGTTAATTAAATACCATTTGGAGGCATTTAATGTTCGAGCAAAAACGGCTGATTTTCGACAAAAGAGATAACACCCCCCCATTACGTCATGCTTCAGAAATGTGGAAAATGGTCCGTTTTCAAATGTTTTATTTTTGAACGTCAGTTCACATTTGTAGGTGGATCATCAGTGTTAGAGCTAAAATTAGCATGTTTAAAGTGATTTTCATGCTTCCAGGGGCCCAAAACACAAGATTTATGGAATGGTTAAAAGTGCATGAAAATGGCCAATTTACTCACTCTGAGTTCTCAAAAAGGGTTTCTTCACCCCGGGAAGTTAATTAAATACCATTTGGAGGCATTTAATGTTCGAGCAAAAACGGCTGATTTTCGACAAAAGAGATAACACCCCCCCATTACGTCATGCTTCAGAAATGTGGAAAATGGTCCGTTTTCAAATGTTTTATTTTTGAACGTCAGTTCACATTTGTAGGTGGATCATCAGTGTTAGAGCTAAAATTAGCATGTTTAAAGTGATTTTCATGCTTCCAGGGGCTCGGGAAGTTAATTAAATACCATTTGGAGGCATTTAATGTTCGAGCAAAAACGGCAGATTTTCGACAAAAGAGATAACACCCCCCCATTACGTCATGCTTCAGAAATGTGGAAAATGGTCCGTTTTCAAATGTTTTATTTTTGAACGTCAGTTCACATTTGTAGGTGGATCATCAGTGTTAGAGCTAAAATTAGCATGTTTAAAGTGATTTTCATGCTTCCAGGGGCTCGGGAAGTTAATTAAATACCATTTGGAGGCATTTAATGTTCGAGCAAAAACGGCTGATTTTCGACAAAAGAGATAACACCCCCCCATTACGTCATGCTTCAGAAATGTGGAAAATGGTCCGTTTTCAAATGTTTTATTTTTGAACGTCAGTTCACATTTGTAGGTGGATCATCAGTGTTAGAGCTAAAATTAGCATGTTTAAAGTGATTTTCATGCTTCCAGGGGCTCGGGAAGTTAATTAAATACCATTTGGAGGCATTTAATGTTCGAGCAAAAACGGCTGATTTTCGACAAAAGAGATAACACCCCCCCATTACGTCATGCTTCAGAAATGTGGAAAATGGTCCGTTTTCAAATGTTTTATTTTTGAACGTCAGTTCACATTTGTAGGTGGATCATCAGTGTTAGAGCTAAAATTAGCATGTTTAAAGTGATTTTCATGCTTCCAGGGGCTCGGGAAGTTAATTAAATACCATTTGGAGGCATTTAATGTTCGAGCAAAAACGGCTGATTTTCGACAAAAGAGATAACACCCCCCCATTACGTCATGCTTCAGAAATGTGGAAAATGGTCCGTTTTCAAATGTTTTATTTTTGAACGTCAGTTCACATTTGTAGGTGGATCATCAGTGTTAGAGCTAAAATTAGCATGTTTAAAGTGATTTTCATGCTTCCAGGGGCCCAAAACACAAGATTTATGGAATGGTTAAAAGTGCATGAAAATGGCCAATTTACTCACTCTGAGTTCTCAAAAAGGGTTTCTTCACCCCGGGAAGTTAATTAAATACCATTTGGAGGCATTTAATGTTCGAGCAAAAACGGCTGATTTTCGACAAAAGAGATAACACCCCCCCATTACGTCATGCTTCAGAAATGTGGAAAATGGTCCGTTTTCAAATGTTTTATTTTTGAACGTCAGTTCACATTTGTAGGTGGATCATCAGTGTTAGAGCTAAAATTAGCATGTTTAAAGTGATTTTCATGCTTCCAGGGGCTCGGGAAGTTAATTAAATACCATTTGGAGGCATTTAATGTTCGAGCAAAAACGGCTGATTTTCGACAAAAGAGATAACACCCCCCCATTACGTCATGCTTCAGAAATGTGGAAAATGGTCCGTTTTCAAATGTTTTATTTTTGAACGTCAGTTCACATTTGTAGGTGGATCATCAGTGTTAGAGCTAAAATTAGCATGTTTAAAGTGATTTTCATGCTTCCAGGGGCCCAAAACACAAGATTTATGGAATGGTTAAAAGTGCATGAAAATGGCCAATTTACTCACTCTGAGTTCTCAAAAAGGGTTTCTTCACCCCGGGAAGTTAATTAAATACCATTTGGAGGCATTTAATGTTCGAGCAAAAACGGCTGATTTTCGACAAAAGAGATAACACCCCCCCATTACGTCATGCTTCAGAAATGTGGAAAATGGTCCGTTTTCAAATGTTTTATTTTTGAACGTCAGTTCACATTTGTAGGTGGATCATCAGTGTTAGAGCTAAAATTAGCATGTTTAAAGTGATTTTCATGCTTCCAGGGGCTCGGGAAGTTAATTAAATACCATTTGGAGGCATTTAATGTTCGAGCAAAAACGGCTGATTTTCGACAAAAGAGATAACACCCCCCCATTACGTCATGCTTCAGAAATGTGGAAAATGGTCCGTTTTCAAATGTTTTATTTTTGAACGTCAGTTCACATTTGTAGGTGGATCATCAGTGTTAGAGCTAAAATTAGCATGTTTAAGGTGATTTTCATGCTTCCAGGGGCTCGGGAAGTTAATTAAATACCATTTGGAGGCATTTAATGTTCGAGCAAAAACGGCTGATTTTCGACAAACGAGATAACACCCCCCCATTACGTCATGCTTCAGAAATGTGGAAAATGGTCCGTTTTCAAATGTTTTATTTTTGAACGTCAGTTCACATTTGTAGGTGGATCATCAGTGTTAGAGCTAAAATTAGCATGTTTAAAGTGATTTTCATGCTTCCAGGGGCCCAAAACACAAGATTTATGGAATGGTTAAAAGTGCATGAAAATGGCCAATTTACTCACTCTGAGTTCTCAAAAAGGGTTTCTTCACCCCGGGAAGTTAATTAAATACCATTTGGAGGCATTTAATGTTCGAGCAAAAACGGCTGATTTTCGACAAAAGAGATAACACCCCCCCATTACGTCATGCTTCAGAAATGTGGAAAATGGTCCGTTTTCAAATGTTTTATTTTTGAACGTCAGTTCACATTTGTAGGTGGATCATCAGTGTTAGAGCTAAAATTAGCATGTTTAAAGTGATTTTCATGCTTCCAGGGTCCCAAAACACAAGATTTATGGAATGGTTAAAAGTGCATGAAAATGGCCAATTTACTCACTCTGAGTTCTCAAAAAGGGTTTCTTCACCCCGGGAAGTTAATTAAATACCATTTGGAGGCATTTAATGTTCGAGCAAAAACGGCTGATTTTCGACAAAAGAGATAACACCCCCCCATTACGTCATGCTTCAGAAATGTGGAAAATGGTCCGTTTTCAAATGTTTTATTTTTGAACGTCAGTTCACATTTGTAGGTGGATCATCAGTGTTAGAGCTAAAATTAGCATGTTTAAAGTGATTTTCATGCTTCCAGGGGCTCGGGAAGTTAATTAAATACCATTTGGAGGCATTTAATGTTCGAGCAAAAACGGCTGATTTTCGACAAAAGAGATAACACCCCCCCATTACGTCATGCTTCAGAAATGTGGAAAATGGTCCGTTTTCAAATGTTTTATTTTTGAACGTCAGTTCACATTTGTAGGTGGATCATCAGTGTTAGAGCTAAAATTAGCATGTTTAAAGTGATTTTCATGCTTCCAGGGGCTCGGGAAGTTAATTAAATACCATTTGGAGGCATTTAATGTTCGAGCAAAAACGGCTGATTTTCGACAAAAGAGATAACACCCCCCCATTACGTCATGCTTCAGAAATGTGGAAAATGGTCCGTTTTCAAATGTTTTATTTTTGAACGTCAGTTCACATTTGTAGGTGGATCATCAGTGTTAGAGCTAAAATTAGCATGTTTAAAGTGATTTTCATGCTTCCAGGGGCCCAAAACACAAGATTTATGGAATGGTTAAAAGTGCATGAAAATGGCCAATTTACTCACTCTGAGTTCTCAAAAAGGGTTTCTTCACCCCGGGAAGTTAATTAAATACCATTTGGAGGCATTTAATGTTCGATCAAAAACGGCTGATTTTCGACAAAAGAGATAACACCCCCCCATTACGTCATGCTTCAGAAATGTGGAAAATGGTCCGTTTTCAAATGTTTTATTTTTGAACGTCAGTTCACATTTGTAGGTGGATCATCAGTGTTAGAGCTAAAATTAGCATGTTTAAAGTGATTTTCATGCTTCCAGGGGCTCGGGAAGTTAATTAAATACCATTTGGAGGCATTTAATGTTCGAGCAAAAACGGCTGATTTTCGACAAAAGAGATAACACCCCCCCATTACGTCATGCTTCAGAAATGTGGAAAATGGTCCGTTTTCAAATGTTTTATTTTTGAACGTCAGTTCACATTTGTAGGTGGATCATCAGTGTTAGAGCTAAAATTAGCATGTTTAAAGTGATTTTCATGCTTCCAGGGGCCCAAAACACAAGATTTATGGAATGGTTAAAAGTGCATGAAAATGGCCAATTTACTCACTCTGAGTTCTCAAAAAGGGTTTCTTCACCCCGGGAAGTTAATTAAATACCATTTGGAGGCATTTAATGTTCGAGCAAAAACGGCTGATTTTCGACAAAAGAGATAACACCCCCCCATTACGTCATGCTTCAGAAATGTGGAAAATGGTCCGTTTTCAAATGTTTTATTTTTGAACGTCAGTTCACATTTGTAGGTGGATCATCAGTGTTAGAGCTAAAATTAGCATGTTTAAAGTGATTTTCATGCTTCCAGGGGCTCGGGAAGTTAATTAAATACCATTTGGAGGCATTTAATGTTCGAGCAAAAACGGCTGATTTTCGACAAAAGAGATAACACCCCCCCATTACGTCATGCTTCAGAAATGTGGAAAATGGTCCGTTTTCAAATGTTTTATTTTTGAACGTCAGTTCACATTTGTAGGTGGATCATCAGTGTTAGAGCTAAAATTAGCATGTTTAAAGTGATTTTCATGCTTCCAGGGGCTCGGGAAGTTAATTAAATACCATTTGGAGGCATTTAATGTTCGAGCAAAAACGGCTGATTTTCGACAAACGAGATAACACCCCCCCATTACGTCATGCTTCAGAAATGTGGAAAATGGTCCGTTTTCAAATGTTTTATTTTTGAACGTCAGTTCACATTTGTAGGTGGATCATCAGTGTTAGAGCTAAAATTAGCATGTTTAAAGTGATTTTCATGCTTCCAGGGGCCCAAAACACAAGATTTATGGAATGGTTAAAAGTGCATGAAAATGGCCAATTTACTCACTCTGAGTTCTCAAAAAGGGTTTCTTCACCCCGGGAAGTTAATTAAATACCATTTGGAGGCATTTAATGTTCGAGCAAAAACGGCTGATTTTCGACAAAAGAGATAACACCCCCCCATTACGTCATGCTTCAGAAATGTGGAAAATGGTCCGTTTTCAAATGTTTTATTTTTGAACTTCAGTTCACATTTGTAGGTGGATCATCAGTGTTAGAGCTAAAATTAGCATGTTTAAAGTGATTTTCATGCTTCCAGGGTCCCAAAACACAAGATTTATGGAATGGTTAAAAGTGCATGAAAATGGCCAATTTACTCACTCTGAGTTCTCAAAAAGGGTTTCTTCACCCCGGGAAGTTAATTAAATACCATTTGGAGGCATTTAATGTTCGAGCAAAAACGGCTGATTTTCGACAAAAGAGATAACACCCCCCCATTACGTCATGCTTCAGAAATGTGGAAAATGGTCCGTTTTCAAATGTTTTATTTTTGAACGTCAGTTCACATTTGTAGGTGGATCATCAGTGTTAGAGCTAAAATTAGCATGTTTAAAGTGATTTTCATGCTTCCAGGGGCTCGGGAAGTTAATTAAATACCATTTGGAGGCATTTAATGTTCGAGCAAAAACGGCTGATTTTCGACAAAAGAGATAACACCCCCCCATTACGTCATGCTTCAGAAATGTGGAAAATGGTCCGTTTTCAAATGTTTTATTTTTGAACGTCAGTTCACATTTGTAGGTGGATCATCAGTGTTAGAGCTAAAATTAGCATGTTTAAAGTGATTTTCATGCTTCCAGGGGCTCGGGAAGTTAATTAAATACCATTTGGAGGCATTTAATGTTCGAGCAAAAACGGCTGATTTTCGACAAAAGAGATAACACCCCCCCATTACGTCATGCTTCAGAAATGTGGAAAATGGTCCGTTTTCAAATGTTTTATTTTTGAACGTCAGTTCACATTTGTAGGTGGATCATCAGTGTTAGAGCTAAAATTAGCATGTTTAAAGTGATTTTCATGCTTCCAGGGGCCCAAAACACAAGATTTATGGAATGGTTAAAAGTGCATGAAAATGGCCAATTTACTCACTCTGAGTTCTCAAAAAGGGTTTCTTCACCCCGGGAAGTTAATTAAATACCATTTGGAGGCATTTAATGTTCGAGCAAAAACGGCTGATTTTCGACAAAAGAGATAACACCCCCCCATTACGTCATGCTTCAGAAATGTGGAAAATGGTCCGTTTTCAAATGTTTTATTTTTGAACGTCAGTTCACATTTGTAGGTGGATCATCAGTGTAAGAGCTAAAATTAGCATGTTTAAAGTGATTTTCATGCTTTCAGGGGCCCAAAACACAAGATTTATGGAATGGTTAAAAGTGCATGAAAATGGCCAATTTACTCACTCTGAGTTCTCAAAAAGGGTTTCTTCACCCCGGGAAGTTAATTAAATACCATTTGGAGGCATTTAATGTTCGAGCAAAAACGGCTGATTTTCGACAAAAGAGATAACACCCCCCCATTACGTCATGCTTCAGAAATGTGGAAAATGGTCCGTTTCCAAATGTTTTATTTTTGAACGTCAGTTCACATTTGTAGGTGGATCATCAGTGTTAGAGCTAAAATTAGCATGTTTAAAGTGATTTTCATGCTTCCAGGGGCTCGGGAAGTTAATTAAATACCATTTGGAGGCATTTAATGTTCGAGCAAAAACGGCTGATTTTCGACAAAAGAGATAACACCCCCCCATTACGTCATGCTTCAGAAATGTGGAAAATGGTCCGTTTTCAAATGTTTTATTTTTGAACGTCAGTTCACATTTGTAGGTGGATCATCAGTGTTAGAGCTAAAATTAGCATGTTTAAAGTGATTTTCATGCTTCCAGGGGCTCGGGAAGTTAATTAAATACCATTTGGAGGCATTTAATGTTCGAGCAAAAACGGCTGATTTTCGACAAAAGAGATAACACCCCCCCCATTACGTCATGCTTCAGAAATGTGGAAAATGGTCCGTTTTCAAATGTTTTATTTTTGAACGTCAGTTCACATTTGTAGGTGGATCATCAGTGTTAGAGCTAAAATTAGCATGTTTAAAGTGATTTTCATGCTTCCAGGGGCTCGGGAAGTTAATTAAATACCATTTGGAGGCATTTAATGTTCGAGCAAAAACGGCTGATTTTCGACAAAAGAGATAACACCCCCCCATTACGTCATGCTTCAGAAATGTGGAAAATGGTCCGTTTTCAAATGTTTTATTTTTGAACGTCAGTTCACATTTGTAGGTGGATCATCAGTGTTAGAGCTAAAATTAGCATGTTTAAAGTGATTTTCATGCTTCCAGGGGCCCAAAACACAAGATTTATGGAATGGTTAAAAGTGCATGAAAATGGCCAATTTACTCACTCTGAGTTCTCAAAAAGGGTTTCTTCACCCCGGGAAGTTAATTAAATACCATTTGGAGGCATTTAATGTTCGAGCAAAAACGGCTGATTTTCGACAAAAGAGATAACACCCCCCCATTGCGTCATGCTTCAGAAATGTGGAAAATGGTCCGTTTTCAAATGTTTTATTTTTGAACGTCAGTTCACATTTGTAGGTGGATCATCAGTGTTAGAGCTAAAATTAGCATGTTTAAAGTGATTTTCATGCTTCCAGGGGCTCGGGAAGTTAATTAAATACCATTTGGAGGCATTTAATGTTCGAGCAAAAACGGCTGATTTTCGACAAAAGAGATAACACCCCCCCATTACGTCATGCTTCAGAAATGTGGAAAATGGTCCGTTTTCAAATGTTTTATTTTTGAACGTCAGTTCACATTTGTAGGTGGATCATCAGTGTTAGAGCTAAAATTAGCATGTTTAAAGTGATTTTCATGCTTCCAGGGGCTCGGGAAGTTAATTAAATACCATTTGGAGGCATTTAATGTTCGAGCAAAAACGGCTGATTTTCGACAAAAGAGATAACACCCCCCCATTACGTCATGCTTCAGAAATGTGGAAAATGGTCCGTTTTCAAATGTTTTATTTTTGAACGTCAGTTCACATTTGTAGGTGGATCATCAGTGTTAGAGCTAAAATTAGCATGTTTAAAGTGATTTTCATGCTTCCAGGGGCTCGGGAAGTTAATTAAATACCATTTGGAGGCATTTAATGTTCGAGCAAAAACGGCTGATTTTCGACAAAAGAGATAACACCCCCCCATTACGTCATGCTTCAGAAATGTGGAAAATGGTCCGTTTTCAAATGTTTTATTTTTGAACGTCAGTTCACATTTGTAGGTGGATCATCAGTGTTAGAGCTAAAATTAGCATGTTTAAAGTGATTTTCATGCTTCCAGGGGCCCAAAACACAAGATTTATGGAATGGTTAAAAGTGCATGAAAATGGCCAATTTACTCACTCTGAGTTCTCAAAAAGGGTTTCTTCACCCCGGGAAGTTAATTAAATACCATTTGGAGGCATTTAATGTTCGAGCAAAAACGGCTGATTTTCGACAAAAGAGATAACACCCCCCCATTACGTCATGCTTCAGAAATGTGGAAAATGGTCCGTTTTCAAATGTTTTATTTTTGAACGTCAGTTCACATTTGTAGGTGGATCATCAGTGTTAGAGCTAAAATTAGCATGTTTAAAGTGATTTTCATGCTTCCAGGGGCTCGGGAAGTTAATTAAATACCATTTGGAGGCATTTAATGTTCGAGCAAAAACGGCTGATTTTCGACAAAAGAGATAACACCCCCCCATTACGTCATGCTTCAGAAATGTGGAAAATGGTCCGTTTTCAAATGTTTTATTTTTGAACGTCAGTTCACATTTGTAGGTGGATCATCAGTGTTAGAGCTAAAATGAGCATGTTTAAAGTGATTTTCATGCTTCCAGGGGCTCGGGAAGTTAATTAAATACCATTTGGAGGCATTTAATGTTCGAGCAAAAACGGCTGATTTTCGACAAAAGAGATAACACCCCCCCATTACGTCATGCTTCAGAAATGTGGAAAATGGTCCGTTTTCAAATGTTTTATTTTTGAACGTCAGTTCACATTTGTAGGTGGATCATCAGTGTTAGAGCTAAAATTAGCATGTTTAAAGTGATTTTCATGCTTCCAGGGGCTCGGGAAGTTAATTAAATACCATTTGGAGGCATTTAATGTTCGAGCAAAAACGGCTGATTTTCGACAAAAGAGATAACACCCCCCCATTACGTCATGCTTCAGAAATGTGGAAAATGGTCCGTTTTCAAATGTTTTATTTTTGAACGTCAGTTCACATTTGTAGGTGGATCATCAGTGTTAGAGCTAAAATTAGCATGTTTAAAGTGATTTTCATGCTTCCAGGGGCCCAAAACACAAGATTTATGGAATGGTTAAAAGTGCATGAAAATGGCCAATTTACTCACTCTGAGTTCTCAAAAAGGGTTTCTTCACCCCGGGAAGTTAATTAAATACCATTTGGAGGCATTTAATGTTCGAGCAAAAACGGCTGATTTTCGACAAAAGAGATAACACCCCCCCATTACGTCATGCTTCAGAAATGTGGAAAATGGTCCGTTTTCAAATGTTTTTTTTTTGAACGTCAGTTCACATTTGTAGGTGGATCATCAGTGTTAGAGCTAAAATTAGCATGTTTAAAGTGATTTTCATGCTTCCAGGGGCCCAAAACACAAGATTTATGGAATGGTTAAAAGTGCATGAAAATGGCCAATTTACTCACTCTGAGTTCTCAAAAAGGGTTTCTTCACCCCGGGAAGTTAATTAAATACCATTTGGAGGCATTTAATGTTCGAGCAAAAACGGCTGATTTTCGACAAAAGAGATAACACCCCCCCATTACGACATGCTTCAGAAATGTGGAAAATGGTCCGTTTTCAAATGTTTTATTTTTGAACGTCAGTTCACATTTGTAGGTGGATCATCAGTGTTAGAGCTAAAATTAGCATGTTTAAAGTGATTTTCATGCTTCCAGGGGCCCAAAACACAAGATTTATGGAATGGTTAAAAGTGCATGAAAATGGCCAATTTACTCACTCTGAGTTCTCAAAAAGGGTTTCTTCACCCCGGGAAGTTAATTAAATACCATTTGGAGGCATTTAATGTTCGAGCAAAAACGGCTGATTTTCGACAAAAGAGATAACACCCCCCCATTACGTCATGCTTCAGAAATGTGGAAAATGGTCCGTTTTCAAATGTTTTATTTTTGAACGTCAGTTCACATTTGTAGGTGGATCATCAGTGTTAGAGCTAAAATTAGCATGTTTAAAGTGATTTTCATGCTTCCAGGGGCTCGGGAAGTTAATTAAATACCATTTGGAGGCATTTAATGTTCGAGCAAAAACGGCTGATTTTCGACAAAAGAGATAACACCCCCCCATTACGTCATGCTTCAGAAATGTGGAAAATGGTCCGTTTTCAAATGTTTTATTTTTGAACGTCAGTTCACATTTGTAGGTGGATCATCAGTGTTAGAGCTAAAATTAGCATGTTTAAAGTGATTTTCATGCTTCCAGGGGCCCAAAACACAAGATTTATGGAATGGTTAAAAGTGCATGAAAATGGCCAATTTACTCACTCTGAGTTCTCAAAAAGGGTTTCTTCACCCCGGGAAGTTAATTAAATACCATTTGGAGGCATTTAATGTTCGAGCAAAAACGGCTGATTTTCGACAAAAGAGATAACACCCCCCCATTACGTCATGCTTCAGAAATGTGGAAAATGGTCCGTTTTCAAATGTTTTATTTTTGAACGTCAGTTCACATTTGTAGGTGGATCATCAGTGTAAGAGCTAAAATTAGCATGTTTAAAGTGATTTTCATGCTTTCAGGGGCCCAAAACACAAGATTTATGGAATGGTTAAAAGTGCATGAAAATGGCCAATTTACTCACTCTGAGTTCTCAAAAAGGGTTTCTTCACCCCGGGAAGTTAATTAAATACCATTTGGAGGCATTTAATGTTCGAGCAAAAACGGCTGATTTTCGACAAAAGAGATAACACCCCCCCATTACGTCATGCTTCAGAAATGTGGAAAATGGTCCGTTTCCAAATGTTTTATTTTTGAACGTCAGTTCACATTTGTAGGTGGATCATCAGTGTTAGAGCTAAAATTAGCATGTTTAAAGTGATTTTCATGCTTCCAGGGGCTCGGGAAGTTAATTAAATACCATTTGGAGGCATTTAATGTTCGAGCAAAAACGGCTGATTTTCGACAAAAGAGATAACACCCCCCCATTACGTCATGCTTCAGAAATGTGGAAAATGGTCCGTTTTCAAATGTTTTATTTTTGAACGTCAGTTCACATTTGTAGGTGGATCATCAGTGTTAGAGCTAAAATTAGCATGTTTAAAGTGATTTTCATGCTTCCAGGGGCTCGGGAAGTTAATTAAATACCATTTGGAGGCATTTAATGTTCGAGCAAAAACGGCTGATTTTCGACAAAAGAGATAACACCCCCCCCATTACGTCATGCTTCAGAAATGTGGAAAATGGTCCGTTTTCAAATGTTTTATTTTTGAACGTCAGTTCACATTTGTAGGTGGATCATCAGTGTTAGAGCTAAAATTAGCATGTTTAAAGTGATTTTCATGCTTCCAGGGGCTCGGGAAGTTAATTAAATACCATTTGGAGGCATTTAATGTTCGAGCAAAAACGGCTGATTTTCGACAAAAGAGATAACACCCCCCCATTACGTCATGCTTCAGAAATGTGGAAAATGGTCCGTTTTCAAATGTTTTATTTTTGAACGTCAGTTCACATTTGTAGGTGGATCATCAGTGTTAGAGCTAAAATTAGCATGTTTAAAGTGATTTTCATGCTTCCAGGGGCCCAAAACACAAGATTTATGGAATGGTTAAAAGTGCATGAAAATGGCCAATTTACTCACTCTGAGTTCTCAAAAAGGGTTTCTTCACCCCGGGAAGTTAATTAAATACCATTTGGAGGCATTTAATGTTCGAGCAAAAACGGCTGATTTTCGACAAAAGAGATAACACCCCCCCATTGCGTCATGCTTCAGAAATGTGGAAAATGGTCCGTTTTCAAATGTTTTATTTTTGAACGTCAGTTCACATTTGTAGGTGGATCATCAGTGTTAGAGCTAAAATTAGCATGTTTAAAGTGATTTTCATGCTTCCAGGGGCTCGGGAAGTTAATTAAATACCATTTGGAGGCATTTAATGTTCGAGCAAAAACGGCTGATTTTCGACAAAAGAGATAACACCCCCCCATTACGTCATGCTTCAGAAATGTGGAAAATGGTCCGTTTTCAAATGTTTTATTTTTGAACGTCAGTTCACATTTGTAGGTGGATCATCAGTGTTAGAGCTAAAATTAGCATGTTTAAAGTGATTTTCATGCTTCCAGGGGCTCGGGAAGTTAATTAAATACCATTTGGAGGCATTTAATGTTCGAGCAAAAACGGCTGATTTTCGACAAAAGAGATAACACCCCCCCATTACGTCATGCTTCAGAAATGTGGAAAATGGTCCGTTTTCAAATGTTTTATTTTTGAACGTCAGTTCACATTTGTAGGTGGATCATCAGTGTTAGAGCTAAAATTAGCATGTTTAAAGTGATTTTCATGCTTCCAGGGGCTCGGGAAGTTAATTAAATACCATTTGGAGGCATTTAATGTTCGAGCAAAAACGGCTGATTTTCGACAAAAGAGATAACACCCCCCCATTACGTCATGCTTCAGAAATGTGGAAAATGGTCCGTTTTCAAATGTTTTATTTTTGAACGTCAGTTCACATTTGTAGGTGGATCATCAGTGTTAGAGCTAAAATTAGCATGTTTAAAGTGATTTTCATGCTTCCAGGGGCCCAAAACACAAGATTTATGGAATGGTTAAAAGTGCATGAAAATGGCCAATTTACTCACTCTGAGTTCTCAAAAAGGGTTTCTTCACCCCGGGAAGTTAATTAAATACCATTTGGAGGCATTTAATGTTCGAGCAAAAACGGCTGATTTTCGACAAAAGAGATAACACCCCCCCATTACGTCATGCTTCAGAAATGTGGAAAATGGTCCGTTTTCAAATGTTTTATTTTTGAACGTCAGTTCACATTTGTAGGTGGATCATCAGTGTAAGAGCTAAAATTAGCATGTTTAAAGTGATTTTCATGCTTTCAGGGGCCCAAAACACAAGATTTATGGAATGGTTAAAAGTGCATGAAAATGGCCAATTTACTCACTCTGAGTTCTCAAAAAGGGTTTCTTCACCCCGGGAAGTTAATTAAATACCATTTGGAGGCATTT
The DNA here is from genome assembly GCF_964263255.1 of Lissotriton vulgaris. Lineage (NCBI taxonomy): Eukaryota > Metazoa > Chordata > Amphibia > Caudata > Salamandridae > Lissotriton > Lissotriton vulgaris. The sequence continues at coordinate 28,591 of NW_028254401.1, read as the reverse complement.
AATGTTCGAGCAAAAACGGCTGATTTTCGACAAAAGAGATAACACCCCCCCATTACGTCATGCTTCAGAAATGTGGAAAATGGTCCATTTCCAAATGTTTTATTTTTGAACGTCAGTTCACATTTGTAGGTGGATCATCAGTGTTAGAGCTAAAATTAGCATGTTTAAAGTGATTTTCATGCTTCCAGGGGCTCGGGAAGTTAATTAAATACCATTTGGAGGCATTTAATGTTCGAGCAAAAACGGCTGATTTTCGACAAAAGAGATAACACCCCCCCATTACGTCATGCTTCAGAAATGTGGAAAATGGTCCGTTTTCAAATGTTTTATTTTTGAACGTCAGTTCACATTTGTAGGTGGATCATCAGTGTTAGAGCTAAAATTAGCATGTTTAAAGTGATTTTCATGCTTCCAGGGGCTCGGGAAGTTAATTAAATACCATTTGGAGGCATTTAATGTTCGAGCAAAAACGGCTGATTTTCGACAAAAGAGATAACACCCCCCCCATTACGTCATGCTTCAGAAATGTGGAAAATGGTCCGTTTTCAAATGTTTTATTTTTGAACGTCAGTTCACATTTGTAGGTGGATCATCAGTGTTAGAGCTAAAATTAGCATGTTTAAAGTGATTTTCATGCTTCCAGGGGCTCGGGAAGTTAATTAAATACCATTTGGAGGCATTTAATGTTCGAGCAAAAACGGCTGATTTTCGACAAAAGAGATAACACCCCCCCATTACGTCATGCTTCAGAAATGTGGAAAATGGTCCGTTTTCAAATGTTTTATTTTTGAACGTCAGTTCACATTTGTAGGTGGATCATCAGTGTTAGAGCTAAAATTAGCATGTTTAAAGTGATTTTCATGCTTCCAGGGGCCCAAAACACAAGATTTATGGAATGGTTAAAAGTGCATGAAAATGGCCAATTTACTCACTCTGAGTTCTCAAAAAGGGTTTCTTCACCCCGGGAAGTTAATTAAATACCATTTGGAGGCATTTAATGTTCGAGCAAAAACGGCTGATTTTCGACAAAAGAGATAACACCCCCCCATTGCGTCATGCTTCAGAAATGTGGAAAATGGTCCGTTTTCAAATGTTTTATTTTTGAACGTCAGTTCACATTTGTAGGTGGATCATCAGTGTTAGAGCTAAAATTAGCATGTTTAAAGTGATTTTCATGCTTCCAGGGGCTCGGGAAGTTAATTAAATACCATTTGGAGGCATTTAATGTTCGAGCAAAAACGGCTGATTTTCGACAAAAGAGATAACACCCCCCCATTACGTCATGCTTCAGAAATGTGGAAAATGGTCCGTTTTCAAATGTTTTATTTTTGAACGTCAGTTCACATTTGTAGGTGGATCATCAGTGTTAGAGCTAAAATTAGCATGTTTAAAGTGATTTTCATGCTTCCAGGGGCTCGGGAAGTTAATTAAATACCATTTGGAGGCATTTAATGTTCGAGCAAAAACGGCTGATTTTCGACAAAAGAGATAACACCCCCCCATTACGTCATGCTTCAGAAATGTGGAAAATGGTCCGTTTTCAAATGTTTTATTTTTGAACGTCAGTTCACATTTGTAGGTGGATCATCAGTGTTAGAGCTAAAATTAGCATGTTTAAAGTGATTTTCATGCTTCCAGGGGCTCGGGAAGTTAATTAAATACCATTTGGAGGCATTTAATGTTCGAGCAAAAACGGCTGATTTTCGACAAAAGAGATAACACCCCCCCATTACGTCATGCTTCAGAAATGTGGAAAATGGTCCGTTTTCAAATGTTTTATTTTTGAACGTCAGTTCACATTTGTAGGTGGATCATCAGTGTTAGAGCTAAAATTAGCATGTTTAAAGTGATTTTCATGCTTCCAGGGGCCCAAAACACAAGATTTATGGAATGGTTAAAAGTGCATGAAAATGGCCAATTTACTCACTCTGAGTTCTCAAAAAGGGTTTCTTCACCCCGGGAAGTTAATTAAATACCATTTGGAGGCATTTAATGTTCGAGCAAAAACGGCTGATTTTCGACAAAAGAGATAACACCCCCCCATTACGTCATGCTTCAGAAATGTGGAAAATGGTCCGTTTTCAAATGTTTTATTTTTGAACGTCAGTTCACATTTGTAGGTGGATCATCAGTGTTAGAGCTAAAATTAGCATGTTTAAAGTGATTTTCATGCTTCCAGGGGCTCGGGAAGTTAATTAAATACCATTTGGAGGCATTTAATGTTCGAGCAAAAACGGCTGATTTTCGACAAAAGAGATAACACCCCCCCATTACGTCATGCTTCAGAAATGTGGAAAATGGTCCGTTTTCAAATGTTTTATTTTTGAACGTCAGTTCACATTTGTAGGTGGATCATCAGTGTTAGAGCTAAAATTAGCATGTTTAAAGTGATTTTCATGCTTCCAGGGGCCCAAAACACAAGATTTATGGAATGGTTAAAAGTGCATGAAAATGGCCAATTTACTCACTCTGAGTTCTCAAAAAGGGTTTCTTCACCCCGGGAAGTTAATTAAATACCATTTGGAGGCATTTAATGTTCGAGCAAAAACGGCTGATTTTCGACAAAAGAGATAACACCCCCCCATTACGTCATGCTTCAGAAATGTGGAAAATGGTCCGTTTTCAAATGTTTTATTTTTGAACGTCAGTTCACATTTGTAGGTGGATCATCAGTGTTAGAGCTAAAATTAGCATGTTTAAAGTGATTTTCATGCTTCCAGGGGCCCAAAACACAAGATTTATGGAATGGTTAAAAGTGCATGAAAATGGCCAATTTACTCACTCTGAGTTCTCAAAAAGGGTTTCTTCACCCCGGGAAGTTAATTAAATACCATTTGGAGGCATTTAATGTTCGAGCAAAAACGGCTGATTTTCGACAAAAGAGATAACACCCCCCCATTACGACATGCTTCAGAAATGTGGAAAATGGTCCGTTTTCAAATGTTTTATTTTTGAACGTCAGTTCACATTTGTAGGTGGATCATCAGTGTTAGAGCTAAAATTAGCATGTTTAAAGTGATTTTCATGCTTCCAGGGGCCCAAAACACAAGATTTATGGAATGGTTAAAAGTGCATGAAAATGGCCAATTTACTCACTCTGAGTTCTCAAAAAGGGTTTCTTCACCCCGGGAAGTTAATTAAATACCATTTGGAGGCATTTAATGTTCGAGCAAAAACGGCTGATTTTCGACAAAAGAGATAACACCCCCCCATTACGTCATGCTTCAGAAATGTGGAAAATGGTCCGTTTTCAAATGTTTTATTTTTGAACGTCAGTTCACATTTGTAGGTGGATCATCAGTGTTAGAGCTAAAATTAGCATGTTTAAAGTGATTTTCATGCTTCCAGGGGCTCGGGAAGTTAATTAAATACCATTTGGAGGCATTTAATGTTCGAGCAAAAACGGCTGATTTTCGACAAAAGAGATAACACCCCCCCATTACGTCATGCTTCAGAAATGTGGAAAATGGTCCGTTTTCAAATGTTTTATTTTTGAACGTCAGTTCACATTTGTAGGTGGATCATCAGTGTTAGAGCTAAAATTAGCATGTTTAAAGTGATTTTCATGCTTCCAGGGGCTCGGGAAGTTAATTAAATACCATTTGGAGGCATTTAATGTTCGAGCAAAAACGGCTGATTTTCGACAAAAGAGATAACACCCCCCCATTACGTCATGCTTCAGAAATGTGGAAAATGGTCCGTTTTCAAATGTTTTATTTTTGAACGTCAGTTCACATTTGTAGGTGGATCATCAGTGTTAGAGCTAAAATTAGCATGTTTAAAGTGATTTTCATGCTTCCAGGGTCCCAAAACACAAGATTTATGGAATGGTTAAAAGTGCATGAAAATGGCCAATTTACTCACTCTGAGTTCTCAAAAAGGGTTTCTTCACCCCGGGAAGTTAATTAAATACCATTTGGAGGCATTTAATGTTCGAGCAAAAACGGCTGATTTTCGACAAAAGAGATAACACCCCCCCATTACGTCATGCTTCAGAAATGTGGAAAATGGTCCGTTTTCAAATGTTTTATTTTTGAACGTCAGTTCACATTTGTAGGTGGATCATCAGTGTTAGAGCTAAAATTAGCATGTTTAAAGTGATTTTCATGCTTCCAGGGGCTCGGGAAGTTAATTAAATACCATTTGGAGGCATTTAATGTTCGAGCAAAAACGGCTGATTTTCGACAAAAGAGATAACACCCCCCCATTACGTCATGCTTCAGAAATGTGGAAAATGGTCCGTTTTCAAATGTTTTATTTTTGAACGTCAGTTCACATTTGTAGGTGGATCATCAGTGTTAGAGCTAAAATTAGCATGTTTAAAGTGATTTTCATGCTTCCAGGGGCTCGGGAAGTTAATTAAATACCATTTGGAGGCATTTAATGTTCGAGCAAAAACGGCTGATTTTCGACAAAAGAGATAACACCCCCCCATTACGTCATGCTTCAGAAATGTGGAAAATGGTCCGTTTTCAAATGTTTTATTTTTGAACGTCAGTTCACATTTGTAGGTGGATCATCAGTGTTAGAGCTAAAAGTAGCATGTTTAAAGTGATTTTCATGCTTCCAGGGGCTCGGGAAGTTAATTAAATACCATTTGGAGGCATTTAATGTTCGAGCAAAAACGGCTGATTTTCGACAAAAGAGATAACACCCCCCCATTACGTCATGCTTCAGAAATGTGGAAAATGGTCCGTTTTCAAATGTTTTATTTTTGAACGTCAGTTCACATTTGTAGGTGGATCATCAGTGTTAGAGCTAAAATTATCATGTTTAAAGTGATTTTCATGCTTCCAGGGGCCCAAAACACAAGATTTATGGAATGGTTAAAAGTGCATGAAAATGGCCAATTTACTCACTCTGAGTTCTCAAAAAGGGTTTCTTCACCCCGGGAAGTTAATTAAATACCATTTGGAGGCATTTAATGTTCGAGCAAAAACGGCTGATTTTCGACAAAAGAGATAACACCCCCCCATTACGTCATGCTTCAGAAATGTGGAAAATGGTCCGTTTTCAAATGTTTTATTTTTGAAGGGCAGTTCACATTTGTAGGTGGATCATCAGTGTTAGAGCTAAAATTAGCATGTTTAAAGTGATTTTCATGCTTCCAGGGGCTCGGGAAGTTAATTAAATACCATTTGGAGGCATTTAATGTTCGAGCAAAAACGGCTGATTTTCGACAAAAGAGATAACACCCCCCCATTACGTCATGCTTCAGAAATGTGGAAAATGGTCCGTTTTCAAATGTTTTATTTTTGAACGTCAGTTCACATTTGTAGGTGGATCATCAGTGTTAGAGCTAAAATTAGCATGTTTAAAGTGATTTTCATGCTTCCAGGGGCCCAAAACACAAGATTTATGGAATGGTTAAAAGTGCATGAAAATGGCCAATTTACTCACTCTGAGTTCTCAAAAAGGGTTTCTTCACCCCGGGAAGTTAATTAAATACCATTTGGAGGCATTTAATGTTCGAGCAAAAACGGCTGATTTTCGACAAAAGAGATAACACCCCCCCATTACGTCATGCTTCAGAAATGTGGAAAATGGTCCGTTTTCAAATGTTTTATTTTTGAACGTCAGTTCACATTTGTAGGTGGATCATCAGTGTTAGAGCTAAAATTAGCATGTTTAAAGTGATTTTCATGCTTCCAGGGGCTCGGGAAGTTAATTAAATACCATTTGGAGGCATTTAATGTTCGAGCAAAAACGGCTGATTTTCGACAAAAGAGATAACACCCCCCCATTACGTCATGCTTCAGAAATGTGGAAAATGGTCCGTTTTCAAATGTTTTATTTTTGAACGTCAGTTCACATTTGTAGGTGGATCATCAGTGTTAGAGCTAAAATTAGCATGTTTAAAGTGATTTTCATGCTTCCAGGGGCTCGGGAAGTTAATTAAATACCATTTGGAGGCATTTAATGTTCGAGCAAAAACGGCTGATTTTCGACAAACGAGATAACACCCCCCCATTACGTCATGCTTCAGAAATGTGGAAAATGGTCCGTTTTCAAATGTTTTATTTTTGAACGTCAGTTCACATTTGTAGGTGGATCATCAGTGTTAGAGCTAAAATTAGCATGTTTAAAGTGATTTTCATGCTTCCAGGGGCCCAAAACACAAGATTTATGGAATGGTTAAAAGTGCATGAAAATGGCCAATTTACTCACTCTGAGTTCTCAAAAAGGGTTTCTTCACCCCGGGAAGTTAATTAAATACCATTTGGAGGCATTTAATGTTCGAGCAAAAACGGCTGATTTTCGACAAAAGAGATAACACCCCCCCATTACGTCATGCTTCAGAAATGTGGAAAATGGTCCGTTTTCAAATGTTTTATTTTTGAACGTCAGTTCACATTTGTAGGTGGATCATCAGTGTTAGAGCTAAAATTAGCATGTTTAAAGTGATTTTCATGCTTCCAGGGTCCCAAAACACAAGATTTATGGAATGGTTAAAAGTGCATGAAAATGGCCAATTTACTCACTCTGAGTTCTCAAAAAGGGTTTCTTCACCCCGGGAAGTTAATTAAATACCATTTGGAGGCATTTAATGTTCGAGCAAAAACGGCTGATTTTCGACAAAAGAGATAACACCCCCCCATTACGTCATGCTTCAGAAATGTGGAAAATGGTCCGTTTTCAAATGTTTTATTTTTGAACGTCAGTTCACATTTGTAGGTGGATCATCAGTGTTAGAGCTAAAATTAGCATGTTTAAAGTGATTTTCATGCTTCCAGGGGCTCGGGAAGTTAATTAAATACCATTTGGAGGCATTTAATGTTCGAGCAAAAACGGCTGATTTTCGACAAAAGAGATAACACCCCCCCATTACGTCATGCTTCAGAAATGTGGAAAATGGTCCGTTTTCAAATGTTTTATTTTTGAACGTCAGTTCACATTTGTAGGTGGATCATCAGTGTTAGAGCTAAAATTAGCATGTTTAAAGTGATTTTCATGCTTCCAGGGGCTCGGGAAGTTAATTAAATACCATTTGGAGGCATTTAATGTTCGAGCAAAAACGGCTGATTTTCGACAAAAGAGATAACACCCCCCCATTACGTCATGCTTCAGAAATGTGGAAAATGGTCCGTTTTCAAATGTTTTATTTTTGAACGTCAGTTCACATTTGTAGGTGGATCATCAGTGTTAGAGCTAAAATTAGCATGTTTAAAGTGATTTTCATGCTTCCAGGGGCCCAAAACACAAGATTTATGGAATGGTTAAAAGTGCATGAAAATGGCCAATTTACTCACTCTGAGTTCTCAAAAAGGGTTTCTTCACCCCGGGAAGTTAATTAAATACCATTTGGAGGCATTTAATGTTCGAGCAAAAACGGCTGATTTTCGACAAAAGAGATAACACCCCCCCATTACGTCATGCTTCAGAAATGTGGAAAATGGTCCGTTTTCAAATGTTTTATTTTTGAACGTCAGTTCACATTTGTAGGTGGATCATCAGTGTTAGAGCTAAAATTAGCATGTTTAAAGTGATTTTCATGCTTCCAGGGGCTCGGGAAGTTAATTAAATACCATTTGGAGGCATTTAATGTTCGAGCAAAAACGGCTGATTTTCGACAAAAGAGATAACACCCCCCCATTACGTCATGCTTCAGAAATGTGGAAAATGGTCCGTTTTCAAATGTTTTATTTTTGAACGTCAGTTCACATTTGTAGGTGGATCATCAGTGTTAGAGCTAAAATTAGCATGTTTAAAGTGATTTTCATGCTTCCAGGGGCTCGGGAAGTTAATTAAATACCATTTGGAGGCATTTAATGTTCGAGCAAAAACGGCTGATTTTCGACAAACGAGATAACACCCCCCCATTACGTCATGCTTCAGAAATGTGGAAAATGGTCCGTTTTCAAATGTTTTATTTTTGAACGTCAGTTCACATTTGTAGGTGGATCATCAGTGTTAGAGCTAAAATTAGCATGTTTAAAGTGATTTTCATGCTTCCAGGGGCCCAAAACACAAGATTTATGGAATGGTTAAAAGTGCATGAAAATGGCCAATTTACTCACTCTGAGTTCTCAAAAAGGGTTTCTTCACCCCGGGAAGTTAATTAAATACCATTTGGAGGCATTTAATGTTCGAGCAAAAACGGCTGATTTTCGACAAAAGAGATAACACCCCCCCATTACGTCATGCTTCAGAAATGTGGAAAATGGTCCGTTTTCAAATGTTTTATTTTTGAACGTCAGTTCACATTTGTAGGTGGATCATCAGTGTTAGAGCTAAAATTAGCATGTTTAAAGTGATTTTCATGCTTCCAGGGTCCCAAAACACAAGATTTATGGAATGGTTAAAAGTGCATGAAAATGGCCAATTTACTCACTCTGAGTTCTCAAAAAGGGTTTCTTCACCCCGGGAAGTTAATTAAATACCATTTGGAGGCATTTAATGTTCGAGCAAAAACGGCTGATTTTCGACAAAAGAGATAACACCCCCCCATTACGTCATGCTTCAGAAATGTGGAAAATGGTCCGTTTTCAAATGTTTTATTTTTGAACGTCAGTTCACATTTGTAGGTGGATCATCAGTGTTAGAGCTAAAATTAGCATGTTTAAAGTGATTTTCATGCTTCCAGGGGCTCGGGAAGTTAATTAAATACCATTTGGAGGCATTTAATGTTCCAGCAAAAACGGCTGATTTTCGACAAAAGAGATAACACCCCCCCATTACGTCATGCTTCAGAAATGTGGAAAATGGTCCGTTTTCAAATGTTTTATTTTTGAACGTCAGTTCACATTTGTAGGTGGATCATCAGTGTTAGAGCTAAAATTAGCATGTTTAAAGTGATTTTCATGCTTCCAGGGGCTCGGGAAGTTAATTAAATACCATTTGGAGGCATTTAATGTTCGAGCAAAAACGGCTGATTTTCGACAAAAGAGATAACACCCCCCCATTACGTCATGCTTCAGAAATGTGGAAAATGGTCCGTTTTCAAATGTTTTATTTTTGAACGTCAGTTCACATTTGTAGGTGGATCATCAGTGTTAGAGCTAAAATTAGCATGTTTAAAGTGATTTTCATGCTTCCAGGGGCCCAAAACACAAGATTTATGGAATGGTTAAAAGTGCATGAAAATGGCCAATTTACTCACTCTGAGTTCTCAAAAAGGGTTTCTTCACCCCGGGAAGTTAATTAAATACCATTTGGAGGCATTTAATGTTCGAGCAAAAACGGCTGATTTTCGACAAAAGAGATAACACCCCCCCATTACGTCATGCTTCAGAAATGTGGAAAATGGTCCGTTTTCAAATGTTTTATTTTTGAACGTCAGTTCACATTTGTAGGTGGATCATCAGTGTAAGAGCTAAAATTAGCATGTTTAAAGTGATTTTCATGCTTTCAGGGGCCCAAAACACAAGATTTATGGAATGGTTAAAAGTGCATGAAAATGGCCAATTTACTCACTCTGAGTTCTCAAAAAGGGTTTCTTCACCCCGGGAAGTTAATTAAATACCATTTGGAGGCATTTAATGTTCGAGCAAAAACGGCTGATTTTCGACAAAAGAGATAACACCCCCCCATTACGTCATGCTTCAGAAATGTGGAAAATGGTCCGTTTCCAAATGTTTTATTTTTGAACGTCAGTTCACATTTGTAGGTGGATCATCAGTGTTAGAGCTAAAATTAGCATGTTTAAAGTGATTTTCATGCTTCCAGGGGCTCGGGAAGTTAATTAAATACCATTTGGAGGCATTTAATGTTCGAGCAAAAACGGCTGATTTTCGACAAAAGAGATAACACCCCCCCATTACGTCATGCTTCAGAAATGTGGAAAATGGTCCGTTTTCAAATGTTTTATTTTTGAACGTCAGTTCACATTTGTAGGTGGATCATCAGTGTTAGAGCTAAAATTAGCATGTTTAAAGTGATTTTCATGCTTCCAGGGGCTCGGGAAGTTAATTAAATACCATTTGGAGGCATTTAATGTTCGAGCAAAAACGGCTGATTTTCGACAAAAGAGATAACACCCCCCCCATTACGTCATGCTTCAGAAATGTGGAAAATGGTCCGTTTTCAAATGTTTTATTTTTGAACGTCAGTTCACATTTGTAGGTGGATCATCAGTGTTAGAGCTAAAATTAGCATGTTTAAAGTGATTTTCATGCTTCCAGGGGCTCGGGAAGTTAATTAAATACCATTTGGAGGCATTTAATGTTCGAGCAAAAACGGCTGATTTTCGACAAAAGAGATAACACCCCCCCATTACGTCATGCTTCAGAAATGTGGAAAATGGTCCGTTTTCAAATGTTTTATTTTTGAACGTCAGTTCACATTTGTAGGTGGATCATCAGTGTTAGAGCTAAAATTAGCATGTTTAAAGTGATTTTCATGCTTCCAGGGGCCCAAAACACAAGATTTATGGAATGGTTAAAAGTGCATGAAAATGGCCAATTTACTCACTCTGAGTTCTCAAAAAGGGTTTCTTCACCCCGGGAAGTTAATTAAATACCATTTGGAGGCATTTAATGTTCGAGCAAAAACGGCTGATTTTCGACAAAAGAGATAACACCCCCCCATTGCGTCATGCTTCAGAAATGTGGAAAATGGTCCGTTTTCAAATGTTTTATTTTTGAACGTCAGTTCACATTTGTAGGTGGATCATCAGTGTTAGAGCTAAAATTAGCATGTTTAAAGTGATTTTCATGCTTCCAGGGGCTCGGGAAGTTAATTAAATACCATTTGGAGGCATTTAATGTTCGAGCAAAAACGGCTGATTTTCGACAAAAGAGATAACACCCCCCCATTACGTCATGCTTCAGAAATGTGGAAAATGGTCCGTTTTCAAATGTTTTATTTTTGAACGTCAGTTCACATTTGTAGGTGGATCATCAGTGTTAGAGCTAAAATTAGCATGTTTAAAGTGATTTTCATGCTTCCAGGGGCTCGGGAAGTTAATTAAATACCATTTGGAGGCATTTAATGTTCGAGCAAAAACGGCTGATTTTCGACAAAAGAGATAACACCCCCCCATTACGTCATGCTTCAGAAATGTGGAAAATGGTCCGTTTTCAAATGTTTTATTTTTGAACGTCAGTTCACATTTGTAGGTGGATCATCAGTGTTAGAGCTAAAATTAGCATGTTTAAAGTGATTTTCATGCTTCCAGGGGCTCGGGAAGTTAATTAAGTACCATTTGGAGGCATTTAATGTTCGAGCAAAAACGGCTGATTTTCGACAAAAGAGATAACACCCCCCCATTACGTCATGCTTCAGAAATGTGGAAAATGGTCCGTTTTCAAATGTTTTATTTTTGAACGTCAGTTCACATTTGTAGGTGGATCATCAGTGTTAGAGCTAAAATTAGCATGTTTAAAGTGATTTTCATGCTTCCAGGGGCCCAAAACACAAGATTTATGGAATGGTTAAAAGTGCATGAAAATGGCCAATTTACTCACTCTGAGTTCTCAAAAAGGGTTTCTTCACCCCGGGAAGTTAATTAAATACCATTTGGAGGCATTTAATGTTCGAGCAAAAACGGCTGATTTTCGACAAAAGAGATAACACCCCCCCATTACGTCATGCTTCAGAAATGTGGAAAATGGTCCGTTTTCAAATGTTTTATTTTTGAACGTCAGTTCACATTTGTAGGTGGATCATCAGTGTTAGAGCTAAAATTAGCATGTTTAAAGTGATTTTCATGCTTCCAGGGGCTCGGGAAGTTAATTAAATACCATTTGGAGGCATTTAATGTTCGAGCAAAAACGGCTGATTTTCGACAAAAGAGATAACACCCCCCCATTACGTCATGCTTCAGAAATGTGGAAAATGGTCCGTTTTCAAATGTTTTATTTTTGAACGTCAGTTCACATTTGTAGGTGGATCATCAGTGTTAGAGCTAAAATTAGCATGTTTAAAGTGATTTTCATGCTTCCAGGGGCTCGGGAAGTTAATTAAATACCATTTGGAGGCATTTAATGTTCGAGCAAAAACGGCTGATTTTCGACAAAAGAGATAACACCCCCCCATTACGTCATGCTTCAGAAATGTGGAAAATGGTCCGTTTTCAAATGTTTTATTTTTGAACGTCAGTTCACATTTGTAGGTGGATCATCAGTGTTAGAGCTAAAATTAGCATGTTTAAAGTGATTTTCATGCTTCCAGGGGCTCGGGAAGTTAATTAAATACCATTTGGAGGCATTTAATGTTCGAGCAAAAACGGCTGATTTTCGACAAAAGAGATAACACCCCCCATTACGTCATGCTTCAGAAATGTGGAAAATGGTCCGTTTTCAAATGTTTTATTTTTGAACGTCAGTTCACATTTGTAGGTGGATCATCAGTGTTAGAGCTAAAATTAGCATGTTTAAAGTGATTTTCATGCTTCCAGGGGCCCAAAACACAAGATTTATGGAATGGTTAAAAGTGCATGAAAATGGCCAATTTACTCACTCTGAGTTCTCAAAAAGGGTTTCTTCACCCCGGGAAGTTAATTAAATACCATTTGGAGGCATTTAATGTTCGAGCAAAAACGGCTGATTTTCGACAAAAGAGATAACACCCCCCCATTACGTCATGCTTCAGAAATGTGGAAAATGGTCCGTTTTCAAATGTTTTATTTTTGAACGTCAGTTCACATTTGTAGGTGGATCATCAGTGTTAGAGCTAAAATTAGCATGTTTAAAGTGATTTTCATGCTTCCAGGGGCCCAAAACACAAGATTTATGGAATGGTTAAAAGTGCATGAAAATGGCCAATTTACTCACTCTGAGTTCTCAAAAAGGGTTTCTTCACCCCGGGAAGTTAATTAAATACCATTTGGAGGCATTTAATGTTCGAGCAAAAACGGCTGATTTTCGACAAAAGAGATAACACCCCCCCATTACGACATGCTTCAGAAATGTGGAAAATGGTCCGTTTTCAAATGTTTTATTTTTGAACGTCAGTTCACATTTGTAGGTGGATCATCAGTGTTAGAGCTAAAATTAGCATGTTTAAAGTGATTTTCATGCTTCCAGGGGCCCAAAACACAAGATTTATGGAATGGTTAAAAGTGCATGAAAATGGCCAATTTACTCACTCTGAGTTCTCAAAAAGGGTTTCTTCACCCCGGGAAGTTAATTAAATACCATTTGGAGGCATTTAATGTTCGAGCAAAAACGGCTGATTTTCGACAAAAGAGATAACACCCCCCCATTACGTCATGCTTCAGAAATGTGGAAAATGGTCCGTTTTCAAATGTTTTATTTTTGAACGTCAGTTCACATTTGTAGGTGGATCATCAGTGTTAGAGCTAAAATTAGCATGTTTAAAGTGATTTTCATGCTTCCAGGGGCTCGGGAAGTTAATTAAATACCATTTGGAGGCATTTAATGTTCGAGCAAAAACGGCTGATTTTCGACAAAAGAGATAACACCCCCCCATTACGTCATGCTTCAGAAATGTGGAAAATGGTCCGTTTTCAAATGTTTTATTTTTGAACGTCAGTTCACATTTGTAGGTGGATCATCAGTGTTAGAGCTAAAATTAGCATGTTTAAAGTGATTTTCATGCTTCCAGGGGCCCAAAACACAAGATTTATGGAATGGTTAAAAGTGCATGAAAATGGCCAATTTACTCACTCTGAGTTCTCAAAAAGGGTTTCTTCACCCCGGGAAGTTAATTAAATACCATTTGGAGGCATTTAATGTTCGAGCAAAAACGGCTGATTTTCGACAAAAGAGATAACACCCCCCCATTACGTCATGCTTCAGAAATGTGGAAAATGGTCCGTTTTCAAATGTTTTATTTTTGAACGTCAGTTCACATTTGTAGGTGGATCATCAGTGTTAGAGCTAAAATTAGCATGTTTAAAGTGATTTTCATGCTTCCAGGGGCTCGGGAAGTTAATTAAATACCATTTGGAGGCATTTAATGTTCGAGCAAAAACGGCTGATTTTCGACAAAAGAGATAACACCCCCCCATTACGTCATGCTTCAGAAATGTGGAAAATGGTCCGTTTTCAAATGTTTTATTTTTGAACGTCAGTTCACATTTGTAGGTGGATCATCAGTGTTAGAGCTAAAATTAGCATGTTTAAAGTGATTTTCATGCTTCCAGGGGCTCGGGAAGTTAATTAAATACCATTTGGAGGCATTTAATGTTCGAGCAAAAACGGCTGATTTTCGACAAAAGAGATAACACCCCCCCATTACGTCATGCTTCAGAAATGTGGAAAATGGTCCGTTTTCAAATGTTTTATTTTTGAACGTCAGTTCACATTTGTAGGTGGATCATCAGTGTTAGAGCTAAAATTAGCATGTTTAAAGTGATTTTCATGCTTCCAGGGGCTCGGGAAGTTAATTAAATACCATTTGGAGGCATTTAATGTTCGAGCAAAAACGGCTGATTTTCGACAAAAGAGATAACACCCCCCCATTACGTCATGCTTCAGAAATGTGGAAAATGGTCCGTTTTCAAATGTTTTATTTTTGAACGTCAGTTCACATTTGTAGGTGGATCATCAGTGTTAGAGCTAAAATTAGCATGTTTAAAGTGATTTTCATGCTTCCAGGGGCCCAAAACACAAGATTTATGGAATGGTTAAAAGTGCATGAAAATGGCCAATTTACTCACTCTGAGTTCTCAAAAAGGGTTTCTTCACCCCGGGAAGTTAATTAATTACCATTTGGAGGCATTTAATGTTCGAGCAAAAACGGCTGATTTTCGACAAAAGAGATAACACCCCCCCATTACGTCATGCTTCAGAAATGTGGAAAATGGTCCGTTTTCAAATGTTTTATTTTTGAACGTCAGTTCACATTTGTAGGTGGATCATCAGTGTTAGAGCTAAAATTAGCATGTTTAAAGTGATTTTCATGCTTCCAGGGGCTCGGGAAGTTAATTAAATACCATTTGGAGGCATTTAATGTTCGAGCAAAAACGGCTGATTTTCGACAAAAGAGATAACACCCCCCCATTACGTCATGCTTCAGAAATGTGGAAAATGGTCCGTTTTCAAATGTTTTATTTTTGAACGTCAGTTCACATTTGTAGGTGGATCATCAGTGTTAGAGCTAAAATTAGCATGTTTAAAGTGATTTTCATGCTTCCAGGGGCCCAAAACACAAGATTTATGGAATGGTTAAAAGTGCATGAAAATGGCCAATTTACTCACTCTGAGTTCTCAAAAAGGGTTTCTTCACCCCGGGAAGTTAATTAAATACCATTTGGAGGCATTTAATGTTCGAGCAAAAACGGCTGATTTTCGACAAAAGAGATAACACCCCCCCATTACGTCATGCTTCAGAAATGTGGAAAATGGTCCGTTTTCAAATGTTTTATTTTTGAACGTCAGTTCACATTTGTAGGTGGATCATCAGTGTTAGAGCTAAAATTAGCATGTTTAAAGTGATTTTCATGCTTCCAGGGGCTCGGGAAGTTAATTAAATACCATTTGGAGGCATTTAATGTTCGAGCAAAAACGGCTGATTTTCGACAAAAGAGATAACACCCCCCCATTACGTCATGCTTCAGAAATGTGGAAAATGGTCCGTTTTCAAATGTTTTATTTTTGAACGTCAGTTCACATTTGTAGGTGGATCATCAGTGTTAGAGCTAAAATTAGCATGTTTAAAGTGATTTTCATGCTTCCAGGGGCTCGGGAAGTTAATTAAATACCATTTGGAGGCATTTAATGTTCGAGCAAAAACGGCTGATTTTCGACAAAAGAGATAACACCCCCCCATTACGTCATGCTTCAGAAATGTGGAAAATGGTCCGTTTTCAAATGTTTTATTTTTGAACGTCAGTTCACATTTGTAGGTGGATCATCAGTGTTAGAGCTAAAATTAGCATGTTTAAAGTGATTTTCATGCTTCCAGGGGCTCGGGAAGTTAATTAAATACCATTTGGAGGCATTTAATGTTCGAGCAAAAACGGCTGATTTTCGACAAAAGAGATAACACCCCCCATTACGTCATGCTTCAGAAATGTGGAAAATGGTCCGTTTTCAAATGTTTTATTTTTGAACGTCAGTTCACATTTGTAGGTGGATCATCAGTGTTAGAGCTAAAATTAGCATGTTTAAAGTGATTTTCATGCTTCCAGGGGCCCAAAACACAAGATTTATGGAATGGTTAAAAGTGCATGAAAATGGCCAATTTACTCACTCTGAGTTCTCAAAAAGGGTTTCTTCACCCCGGGAAGTTAATTAAATACCATTTGGAGGCATTTAATGTTCGAGCAAAAACGGCTGATTTTCGACAAAAGAGATAACACCCCCCCATTACGTCATGCTTCAGAAATGTGGAAAATGGTCCGTTTTCAAATGTTTTATTTTTGAACGTCAGTTCACATTTGTAGGTGGATCATCAGTGTTAGAGCTAAAATTAGCATGTTTAAAGTGATTTTCATGCTTCCAGGGGCCCAAAACACAAGATTTATGGAATGGTTAAAAGTGCATGAAAATGGCCAATTTACTCACTCTGAGTTCTCAAAAAGGGTTTCTTCACCCCGGGAAGTTAATTAAATACCATTTGGAGGCATTTAATGTTCGAGCAAAAACGGCTGATTTTCGACAAAAGAGATAACACCCCCCCATTACGACATGCTTCAGAAATGTGGAAAATGGTCCGTTTTCAAATGTTTTATTTTTGAACGTCAGTTCACATTTGTAGGTGGATCATCAGTGTTAGAGCTAAAATTAGCATGTTTAAAGTGATTTTCATGCTTCCAGGGGCCCAAAACACAAGATTTATGGAATGGTTAAAAGTGCATGAAAATGGCCAATTTACTCACTCTGAGTTCTCAAAAAGGGTTTCTTCACCCCGGGAAGTTAATTAAATACCATTTGGAGGCATTTAATGTTCGAGCAAAAACGGCTGATTTTCGACAAAAGAGATAACACCCCCCCATTACGTCATGCTTCAGAAATGTGGAAAATGGTCCGTTTTCAAATGTTTTATTTTTGAACGTCAGTTCACATTTGTAGGTGGATCATCAGTGTTAGAGCTAAAATTAGCATGTTTAAAGTGATTTTCATGCTTCCAGGGGCTCGGGAAGTTAATTAAATACCATTTGGAGGCATTTAATGTTCGAGCAAAAACGGCTGATTTTCGACAAAAGAGATAACACCCCCCCATTACGTCATGCTTCAGAAATGTGGAAAATGGTCCGTTTTCAAATGTTTTATTTTTGAACGTCAGTTCACATTTGTAGGTGGATCATCAGTGTTAGAGCTAAAATTAGCATGTTTAAAGTGATTTTCATGCTTCCAGGGGCCCAAAACACAAGATTTATGGAATGGTTAAAAGTGCATGAAAATGGCCAATTTACTCACTCTGAGTTCTCAAAAAGGGTTTCTTCACCCCGGGAAGTTAATTAAATACCATTTGGAGGCATTTAATGTTCGAGCAAAAACGGCTGATTTTCGACAAAAGAGATAACACCCCCCCATTACGTCATGCTTCAGAAATGTGGAAAATGGTCCGTTTTCAAATGTTTTATTTTTGAACGTCAGTTCACATTTGTAGGTGGATCATCAGTGTTAGAGCTAAAATTAGCATGTTTAAAGTGATTTTCATGCTTCCAGGGGCTCGGGAAGTTAATTAAATACCATTTGGAGGCATTTAATGTTCGAGCAAAAATCGGCTGATTTTCGACAAAAGAGATAACACCCCCCATTACGTCATGCTTCAGAAATGTGGAAAATGGTCGTTTTAACTACCTCAATGTTTTATTTTGAACGTCAGTTCACATTTTGTAGGTGGTCATCAGTGTTAGAGCTAAAATTAGCATGTTTAAAGTGAATTTCATGCTTCCAGGGCCCCTGGAAGTTAATTAATACCATTGAGCATTTTGAGCAAAATCGGCTGATTTTCGACAAAGAGAGATAACACCCCCCCATTACGTCATGCTTCAGAAATGTGGAAAATGGTCCGTTTTGTTTTCAAATGTTTTATTTTTGAACGTCAGTTCACATTTGTAGGTGGATCATCAGTGTTAGAGCTAAAATTAGCATGTTTAAAGTGATTTTCATGCTTCCAGGGGCTCGGGAAGTTAATTAAATACCATTTGGAGGCATTTAATGTTCGAGCAAAAACGGCTGATTTTCGACAAAAGAGATAACACCCCCCCATTACGTCATGCTTCAGAAATGTGGAAAATGGTCCGTTTTCAAATGTTTTATTTTTGAACGTCAGTTCACATTTGTAGGTGGATCATCAGTGTTAGAGCTAAAATTAGCATGTTTAAAGTGATTTTCATGCTTCCAGGGGCCCAAAACACAAGATTTATGGAATGGTTAAAAGTGCATGAAAATGGCCAATTTACTCACTCTGAGTTCTCAAAAAGGGTTTCTTCACCCCGGGAAGTTAATTAATTACCATTTGGAGGCATTTAATGTTCGAGCAAAAACGGCTGATTTTCGACAAAAGAGATAACACCCCCCCATTACGTCATGCTTCAGAAATGTGGAAAATGGTCCGTTTTCAAATGTTTTATTTTTGAACGTCAGTTCACATTTGTAGGTGGATCATCAGTGTTAGAGCTAAAATTAGCATGTTTAAAGTGATTTTCATGCTTCCAGGGGCTCGGGAAGTTAATTAAATACCATTTGGAGGCATTTAATGTTCGAGCAAAAACGGCTGATTTTCGACAAAAGAGATAACACCCCCCCATTACGTCATGCTTCAGAAATGTGGAAAATGGTCCGTTTTCAAATGTTTTATTTTTGAACGTCAGTTCACATTTGTAGGTGGATCATCAGTGTTAGAGCTAAAATTAGCATGTTTAAAGTGATTTTCATGCTTCCAGGGGCTCGGGAAGTTAATTAAATACCATTTGGAGGCATTTAATGTTCGAGCAAAACGGCTGATTTTCGACAAAAGAGATAACACCCCCCCATTACGTCATGCTTCAGAAATGTGGAAAATGGTCCGTTTTCAAATGTTTTATTTTTGAACGTCAGTTCACATTTGTAGGTGGATCATCAGTGTTAGAGCTAAAATTAGCATGTTTAAAGTGATTTTCATGCTTCCAGGGGCTCGGGAAGTTAATTAAATACCATTTGGAGGCATTTAATGTTCGAGCAAAAACGGCTGATTTTCGACAAAAGAGATAACACCCCCCCATTACGTCATGCTTCAGAAATGTGGAAAATGGTCCGTTTTCAAATGTTTTATTTTTGAACGTCAGTTCACATTTGTAGGTGGATCATCAGTGTTAGAGCTAAAATTAGCATGTTTAAAGTGATTTTCATGCTTCCAGGGGCCCAAAACACAAGATTTATGGAATGGTTAAAAGTGCATGAAAATGGCCAATTTACTCACTCTGAGTTCTCAAAAAGGGTTTCTTCACCCCGGGAAGTTAATTAAATACCATTTGGAGGCATTTAATGTTCGAGCAAAAACGGCTGATTTTCGACAAAAGAGATAACACCCCCCCCATTACGTCATGCTTCAGAAATGTGGAAAATGGTCCGTTTTCAAATGTTTTATTTTTGAACGTCAGTTCACATTTGTAGGTGGATCATCAGTGTTAGAGCTAAAATTAGCATGTTTAAAGTGATTTTCATGCTTCCAGGGGCTCGGGAAGTTAATTAAATACCATTTGGAGGCATTTAATGTTCGAGCAAAAACGGCTGATTTTCGACAAAAGAGATAACACCCCCCCATTACGTCATGCTTCAGAAATGTGGAAAATGGTCCGTTTTCAAATGTTTTATTTTTGAACGTCAGTTCACATTTGTAGGTGGATCATCAGTGTTAGAGCTAAAATTAGCATGTTTAAAGTGATTTTCATGCTTCCAGGGGCTCGGGAAGTTAATTAAATACCATTTGGAGGTATTTAATGTTCGAGCAAAAACGGCTGATTTTCGACAAAAGAGATAACACCCCCCCATTACGTCATGCTTCAGAAATGTGGAAAATGGTCCGTTTTCAAATGTTTTATTTTTGAACGTCAGTTCACATTTGTAGGTGGATCATCAGTGTTAGAGCTAAAATTAGCATGTTTAAAGTGATTTTCATGCTTCCAGGGGCTCGGGAAGTTAATTAAATACCATTTGGAGGCATTTAATGTTCAAGCAAAAACGGCTGATTTTCGACAAAAGAGATAACACCCCCCCATTACGTCATGCTTCAGAAATGTGGAAAATGGTCCGTTTTCAAATGTTTTATTTTTGAACGTCAGTTCACATTTGTAGGTGGATCATCAGTGTTAGAGCTAAAATTAGCATGTTTAAAGTGATTTTCATGCTTCCAGGGGCCCAAAACACAAGATTTATGGAATGGTTAAAAGTGCATGAAAATGGCCAATTTACTCACTCTGAGTTCTCAAAAAGGGTTTCTTCACCCCGGGAAGTTAATTAATTACCATTTGGAGGCATTTAATGTTCGAGCAAAAACGGCTGATTTTCGACAAAAGAGATAACACCCCCCCATTACGTCATGCTTCAGAAATGTGGAAAATGGTCCGTTTTCAAATGTTTTATTTTTGAACGTCAGTTCACATTTGTAGGTGGATCATCAGTGTTAGAGCTAAAATTAGCATGTTTAAAGTGATTTTCATGCTTCCAGGGGCTCGGGAAGTTAATTAAATACCATTTGGAGGCATTTAATGTTCGAGCAAAAACGGCTGATTTTCGACAAAAGAGATAACACCCCCCCATTACGTCATGCTTCAGAAATGTGGAAAATGGTCCGTTTTCAAATGTTTTATTTTTGAACGTCAGTTCACATTTGTAGGTGGATCATCAGTGTTAGAGCTAAAATTAGCATGTTTAAAGTGATTTTCATGCTTCCAGGGGCTCGGGAAGTTAATTAAATACCATTTGGAGGCAATTAATGTTCGAGCAAAAACGGCTGATTTTCGACAAAAGAGATAACACCCCCCCATTACGTCATGCTTCAGAAATGTGGAAAATGGTCCGTTTTCAAATGTTTTATTTTTGAACGTCAGTTCACATTTGTAGGTGGATCATCAGTGTTAGAACTAAAATTAGCATGTTTAAAGTGATTTTCATGCTTCCAGGGGCCCAAAACACAAGATTTATGGAATGGTTAAAAGTGCATGAAAATGGCCAATTTACTCACTCTGAGTTCTCAAAAAGGGTTTCTTCACCCCGGGAAGTTAATTAAATACCATTTGGAGGCATTTAATGTTCGAGCAAAAACGGCTGATTTTCGACAAAAGAGATAACACCCCCCATTACGTCATGCTTCAGAAATGTGGAAAATGGTCCGTTTTCAAATGTTTTATTTTTGAACGTCAGTTCACATTTGTAGGTGGATCATCAGTGTTAGAGCTAAAATTAGCATGTTTAAAGTGATTTTCATGCTTCCAGGGGCCCAAAACACAAGATTTATGGAATGGTTAAAAGTGCATGAAAATGGCCAATTTACTCACTCTGAGTTCTCAAAAAGGGTTTCTTCACCCCGGGAAGTTAATTAAATACCATTTGGAGGCATTTAATGTTCGAGCAAAAACGGCCGATTTTCGACAAAAGAGATAACACCCCCCCATTACGTCATGCTTCAGAAATGTGGAAAATGGTCCGTTTTCAAATGTTTTATTTTTGAACGTCAGTTCACATTTGTAGGTGGATCATCAGTGTTAGAGCTAAAATTAGCATGTTTAAAGTGATTTTCATGCTTCCAGGGGCCCAAAACACAAGATTTATGGAATGGTTAAAAGTGCATGAAAATGGCCAATTTACTCACTCTGAGTTCTCAAAAAGGGTTTCTTCACCCCGGGAAGTTAATTAAATACCATTTGGAGGCATTTAATGTTCGAGCAAAAACGGCTGATTTTCGACAAAAGAGATAACACCCCCCCATTACGTCATGCTTCAGAAATGTGGAAAATGGTCCGTTTTCAAATGTTTTATTTTTGAACGTCAGTTCACATTTGTAGGTGGATCATCAGTGTTAGAGCTAAAATTAGCATGTTTAAAGTGATTTTCATGCTTCCAGGGGCCCAAAACACAAGATTTATGGAATGGTTAAAAGTGCATGAAAATGGCCAATTTACTCACTCTGAGTTCTCAAAAAGGGTTTCTTCACCCCGGGAAGTTAATTAAATACCATTTGGAGGCATTTAATGTTCGAGCAAAAACAGCTGATTTTCGACAAAAGAGATAACACCCCCCCATTACGTCATGCTTCAGAAATGTGGAAAATGGTCCGTTTTCAAATGTTTTATTTTTGAACGTCAGTTCACATTTGTAGGTGGATCATCAGTGTTAGAGCTAAAATTAGCATGTTTAAAGTGATTTTCATGCTTCCAGGGGCTCGGGAAGTTAATTAAATACCATTTGGAGGCATTTAATGTTCGAGCAAAAACGGCTGATTTTCGACAAAAGATATAACACCCCCCCATTACGTCATGCTTCAGAAATGTGGAAAATGGTCCGTTTTCAAATGTTTTATTTTTGAACGTCAGTTCACATTTGTAGGTGGATCATCAGTGTTAGAGCTAAAATTAGCATGTTTAAAGTTCATGCTTCCAGGGGCTCGGGAAGTTAATTAAATACCATTTGGAGGCATTTAATGTTCGAGCAAAAACGGCTGATTTTCGACAAAAGAGATAACACCCCCCCATTACGTCATGCTTCAGAAATGTGGAAAATGGTCCGTTTTCAAATGTTTTATTTTTGAACGTCAGTTCACATTTGTAGGTGGATCATCAGTGTTAGAGCTAAAATTAGCATGTTTAAAGTGATTTTCATGCTTCCAGGGGCCCAAAACACAAGATTTATGGAATGGTTAAAAGTGCATGAAAATGGCCAATTTACTCACTCTGAGTTCTCAAAAAGGGTTTCTTCACCCCGGGAAGTTAATTAAATACCATTTGGAGGCATTTAATGTTCGAGCAAAAACGGCTGATTTTCGACAAAAGAGATAACACCCCCCCATTACGTCATGCTTCAGAAATGTGGAAAATGGTCCGTTTTCAAATGTTTTATTTTTGAACGTCAGTTCACATTTGTAGGTGGATCATCAGTGTTAGAGCTAAAATTAGCATGTTTAAAGTGATTTTCATGCTTCCAGGGGCTCGGGAAGTTAATTAAATACCATTTGGAGGCATTTAATGTTCGAGCAAAAACGGCTGATTTTCGACAAAAGAGATAACACCCCCCCATTACGTCATGCTTCAGAAATGTGGAAAATGGTCCGTTTTCAAATGTTTTATTTTTGAACGTCAGTTCACATTTGTAGGTGGATCATCAGTGTTAGAGCTAAAATTAGCATGTTTAAAGTGATTTTCATGCTTCCAGGGGCCCAAAACACAAGATTTATGGAATGGTTAAAAGTGCATGAAAATGGCCAATTTACTCACTCTGAGTTCTCAAAAAGGGTTTCTTCACCCCGGGAAGTTAATTAAATACCATTTGGAGGCATTTAATGTTCGAGCAAAAACGGCTGATTTTCGACAAAAGAGATAACACCCCCCCATTACGTCATGCTTCAGAAATGTGGAAAATGGTCCGTTTTCAAATGTTTTATTTTTGAACGTCAGTTCACATTTGTAGGTGGATCATCAGTGTTAGAGCTAAAATTAGCATGTTTAAAGTGATTTTCATGCTTCCAGGGGCTCGGGAAGTTAATTAAATACCATTTGGAGGCATTTAATGTTCGAGCAAAAACGGCTGATTTTCGACAAAAGAGATAACACCCCCCCATTACGTCATGCTTCAGAAATGTGGAAAATGGTCCGTTTTCAAATGTTTTATTTTTGAACGTCAGTTCACATTTGTAGGTGGATCATCAGTGTTAGAGCTAAAATTAGCATGTTTAAAGTGATTTTCATGCTTCCAGGGGCTCGGGAAGTTAATTAAATACCATTTAGAGGCATTTAATGTTCGAGCAAAAACGGCTGATTTTCGACAAAAGAGATAACACCCCCCCATTACGTCATGCTTCAGAAATGTGGAAAATGGTCCGTTTTCAAATGTTTTATTTTTGAACGTCAGTTCACATTTGTAGGTGGATCATCAGTGTTAGAGCTAAAATTAGCATGTTTAAAGTGATTTTCATGCTTCCAGGGGCTCGGGAAGTTAATTAAATACCATTTGGAGGCATTTAATGTTCGAGCAAAAAACGGCTGATTTTCGACAAAAGAGATAACACCCCCCATTACGTCATGCTTCAGAAATGTGGAAAATGGTCCGTTTTCAAATGTTTTATTTTTGAACGTCAGTTCACATTTGTAGGTGGATCATCAGTGTTAGAGCTAAAATTAGCATGTTTAAAGTGATTTTCATGCTTCCAGGGGCTCGGGAAGTTAATTAAATACCATTTGGAGGCATTTAATGTTCGAGCAAAAACGGCTGATTTTCGACAAAAGAGATAACACCCCCCCATTACGTCATGCTTCAGAAATGTGGAAAATGGTCCGTTTTCAAATGTTTTATTTTTGAACGTCAGTTCACATTTGTAGGTGGATCATCAGTGTTAGAGCTAAAATTAGCATGTTTAAAGTGATTTTCATGCTTCCAGGGGCCCAAAACACAAGATTTATGGAATGGTTAAAAGTGCATGAAAATGGCCAATTTACTCACTCTGAGTTCTCAAAAAGGGTTTCTTCACCCCGGGAAGTTAATTAAATACCATTTGGAGGCATTTAATGTTCGAGCAAAAACGGCTGATTTTCGACAAAAGAGATAACACCCCCCCATTACGTCATGCTTCAGAAATGTGGAAAATGGTCCGTTTTCAAATGTTTTATTTTTGAACGTCAGTTCACATTTGTAGGTGGATCATCAGTGTTAGAGCTAAAATTAGCATGTTTAAAGTGATTTTCATGCTTCCAGGGGCCCAAAACACAAGATTTATGGAATGGTTAAAAGTGCATGAAAATGGCCAATTTACTCACTCTGAGTTCTCAAAAGGGTTTTTTTCACCCCGGGAAGTTAATTAAATACCATTTGGAGGCATTTAATGT
Source organism: Lissotriton vulgaris (assembly GCF_964263255.1). Lineage (NCBI taxonomy): Eukaryota > Metazoa > Chordata > Amphibia > Caudata > Salamandridae > Lissotriton > Lissotriton vulgaris. The sequence goes on along the minus strand of NW_028254401.1, from coordinate 3,720 downwards.
TCGAGCAAAAACGGCTGATTTTCGACAAAAGAGATAACACCCCCCCATTACGTCATGCTTCAGAAATGTGGAAAATGGTCCGTTTTCAAATGTTTTATTTTTGAACGTCAGTTCACATTTGTAGGTGGATCATCAGTGTTAGAGCTAAAATTAGCATGTTTAAAGTGATTTTCATGCTTCCAGGGGCCCAAAACACAAGATTTATGGAATGGTTAAAAGTGCATGAAAATGGCCAATTTACTCACTCTGAGTTCTCAAAAAGGGTTTCTTCACCCCGGGAAGTTAATTAAATACCATTTGGAGGCATTTAATGTTCGAGCAAAAACGGCTGATTTTCGACAAAAGAGATAACACCCCCCCATTACGTCATGCTTCAGAAATGTGGAAAATGGTCCGTTTTCAAATGTTTTATTTTTGAACGTCAGTTCACATTTGTAGGTGGATCATCAGTGTTAGAGCTAAAATTAGCATGTTTAAAGTGATTTTCATGCTTCCAGGGGCCCAAAAAACAAGATTTATGGAATGGTTAAAAGTGCATGAAAATGGCCAATTTACTCACTCTGAGTTCTCAAAAAGGGTTTCTTCACCCCGGGAAGTTAATTAAATACCATTTGGAGGCATTTAATGTTCGAGCAAAAACGGCTGATTTTCGACAAAAGAGATAACACCCCCCCATTACGTCATGCTTCAGAAATGTGGAAAATGGTCCGTTTTCAAATGTTTTATTTTTGAACGTCAGTTCACATTTGTAGGTGGATCATCAGTGTTAGAGCTAAAATTAGCATGTTTAAAGTGATTTTCATGCTTCCAGGGGCTCGGGAAGTTAATTAAATACCATTTGGAGGCATTTAATGTTCGAGCAAAAACGGCTGATTTTCGACAAAAGAGATAACACCCCCCCATTACGTCATGCTTCAGAAATGTGGAAAATGGTCCGTTTTCAAATGTTTTATTTTTGAACGTCAGTTCACATTTGTAGGTGGATCATCAGTGTTAGAGCTAAAATTAGCATGTTTAAAGTGATTTTCATGCTTCCAGGGGCTCGGGAAGTTAATTAAATACCATTTGGAGGCATTTAATGTTCGAGCAAAAACGGCTGATTTTCGACAAAAGAGATAACACCCCCCCATTACGTCATGCTTCAGAAATGTGGAAAATGGTCCGTTTTCAAATGTTTTATTTTTGAACGTCAGTTCACATTTGTAGGTGGATCATCAGTGTTAGAGCTAAAATTAGCATGTTTAAAGTGATTTTCATGCTTCCAGGGGCCCAAAACACAAGATTTATGGAATGGTTAAAAGTGCATGAAAATGGCCAATTTACTCACTCTGAGTTCTCAAAAAAGGGTTTCTTCACCCCGGGAAGTTAATTAAATACCATTTGGAGGCATTTAATGTTCGAGCAAAACGGCTGATTTTCGACAAAAGAGATAACACCCCCCCATTACGTCATGCTTCAGAAATGTGGAAAATGGTCCGTTTTCAAATGTTTTATTTTTGAACGTCAGTTCACATTTGTAGGTGGATCATCAGTGTTAGAGCTAAAATTAGCATGTTTAAAGTGATTTTCATGCTTCCAGGGGCTCGGTAAAGTTAATTAAATACCATTTGGAGGCATTTAATGTTCGAGCAAAAACGGCTGATTTTCGACAAAAGAGATAACACCCCCCCATTACGTCATGCTTCAGAAATGTGGAAAATGGTCCGTTTTCAAATGTTTTATTTTTGAACGTCAGTTCACATTTGTAGGTGGATCATCAGTGTTAGAGCTAAAATTAGCATGTTTAAAGTGATTTTCATGCTTCCAGGGGCTCGGGAAGTTAATTAAATACCATTTGGAGGCATTTAATGTTCGAGCAAAAACGGCTGATTTTCGACAAAGAGATAACACCCCCCCATTACGTCATGCTTCAGAAATGTGGAAAATGGTCCGTTTTCAAATGTTTTATTTTTGAACGTCAGTTCACATTTGTAGGTGGATCATCAGTGTTAGAGCTAAAATTAGCATGTTTAAAGTGATTTTCATGCTTCCAGGGGCCCAAAACACAAGATTTATGGAATGGTTAAAAGTGCATGAAAATGGCCAATTTACTCACTCTGAGTTCTCAAAAGGGTTTCTTCACCCCGGGAAGTTAATTAAATACCATTTGGAGGCATTTAATGTTCGAGCAAAAACGGCTGATTTTCGACAAAAGAGATAACACCCCCCCATTACGTCATGCTTCAGAAATGTGGAAAATGGTCCGTTTTCAAATGTTTTATTTTTGAACGTCAGTTCACATTTGTAGGTGGATCATCAGTGTTAGAGCTAAAATTAGCATGTTTAAAGTGATTTTCATGCTTCCAGGGGCTCGGGAAGTTTAATTAAATACCATTTGGAGGCATTTAATGTTCGAGCAAAAACGGCTGATTTTCGACAAAAGAGATAACACCCCCCATTACGTCATGCTTCAGAAATGTGGAAAATGGTCCGTTTTCAAATGTTTTATTTTTGAACGTCAGTTCACATTTGTAGGTGGATCATCAGTGTTAGAGCTAAAATTAGCATGTTTAAAGTGATTTTCATGCTTCCAGGGGCTCGGGAAGTTAATTAAATACCATTTGGAGGCATTTAATGTTCGAGCAAAAACGGCTGATTTTCGACAAAAGAGATAACACCCCCCCATTACGTCATGCTTCAGAAATGTGGAAAATGGCCCGTTTTCAAATGTTTTATTTTTGAACGTCAGTTCACATTTGTAGGTGGATCATCAGTGTTAGAGCTAAAATTAGCATGTTTAAAGTGATTTTCATGCTTCCAGGGGCTCGGGAAGTTAATTAAATACCATTTGGAGGCATTTAATGTTCGAGCAAAAACGGCTGATTTTCGACAAAAGAGATAACACCCCCCCATTACGTCATGCTTCAGAAATGTGGAAAATGGTCCGTTTTCAAATGTTTTATTTTTGAACGTCAGTTCACATTTTGTAGGTGGATCATCAGTGTTAGAGCTAAAGTTAGCATGTTTAAAGTGATTTTCATGCTTCCAGGGGCCCAAACACAAGATTTATGGAATGGTTAAAAGTGCATGAAAATGGCCAATTTACTCACTCTGAGTTCTCAAAAAGGTTTCTTCACCCCGGGAAGTTAATTAAATACCATTTGGAGGCATTTAATGTTCGAGCAAAACGGCTGATTTTCGACAAAAGAGATAACACCCCCCATTACGTCATGCTTCAGAAATGTGGAAAATGGTCCGTTTTCAAATGTTTTATTTTTGAACGTCAGTTCACATTTGTAGGTGGATCATCAGTGTTAGAGCTAAAATTAGCATGTTTAAAGTGATTTTCATGCTTCCAGGGCCCAAAACACAAGATTTATGGAATGGTTAAAAGTGCATGAAAATGGCCAATTTACTCACTCTGAGTTCTCAAAAAGGGTTTCTTCACCCCGGGAAGTTAATTAATTACCATTTGGAGGCATTTAATGTTCGAGCAAAAACGGCTGATTTTCGACAAAAGAGATAACACCCCCCCATTACGTCATGCTTCAGAAATGTGGAAAATGGTCCGTTTTCAAATGTTTTATTTTTGAACGTCAGTTCACATTTGTAGGTGGATCATCAGTGTTAGAGCTAAAATTAGCATGTTTAAAGTGATTTTCATGCTTCCAGGGGCCCAAAACACAAGATTTATGAATGGTTAAAAGTGCATGAAAATGGCCAATTTACTCACTCTGAGTT